>NC_028450.1:40712303-40805525 GCF_000263155.2 Setaria italica | reverse complement strand
GCGCACGACAGTTGGGGCTGTATCAAGCCCCCTTCCCCCGCGACAATGCAGCCTTCCCCACCCCTCCGGATTTAGAAGTGACAACTTCTTTTCCCACCTCGCCAGTAGCGTGCCCCGGCAAAGCCGTTGGTCTGCACCTCCTAGCATCACCGCTTGCCTTATCACCTCGCGTGCAGAGCTCTTACCCAACAGTGTTATTACACTGGTTTTCAGGGTGGATGACGGCAGGTCTTACCTTGGCTTTGCTTTGGACAATGCTTGCTAAGCAGAGCTTGCAACTACACCATGGGTTCCTTTACAACAGCATCGATTAAATCACAACAGATTAGAAACGCACCCAAGAAGTGTAGCTTAGGCATTTACCTGGTTTGGCGTGGATCTCGGATCCCGGATCTCTGCGGCGAACTTGCCCCACGGCCGCTGCCTCACCCCGCGGTAGTGCTTGCCCCGGCCACCGCCGCGGCCTCCTCACTGCTCCCGGGCGCCGTCGCGGGCGACGCCGCCCAGGCCGTCGGCGTCTCGGGCTCCTCCTCGTGCGACGCGAGGAGGCCGCCGACGCCGAGGCAGGAGCCGAACGCCGGGGGCTCGGGCTTGACGGCGGGGGAAAGAGAAGCGAGGCGAGGCGAGGCGAGGCTCGAGGCCGCGAGGGGAACCGGGGATAGGATAGGGCCGGCGGATTCTTAACGGGTTGCAACCCATGAGACCTTTGGACCCAAAATATTATTCCACACCTTAACTTCTGGGTTGTTTAGTCTTTCGTGTCACAAATATTTAGATACTAATCAGAAATATTAAATATATATTAATTATAAAATTAATTGTACAGATGCAGGCTATTTTGCGAGACGAATCTATTAAGCTTAATTAATTCATAATTAGCATACATTTATTATAGTCTAATTCGTATCTAAACATTCGATGTGATAAGGACTAAACTTTAATCCGTGGAACTAAAAACCTCCTCTAAATCCCCTCCAAACTGTTTACTGGTAAAACACAACTCAAACGAAACCATCTATTGGAAACCAACTAAAAGAGCCTAAAACGAAAACCAACCCATTACCACCAATAAACCCAAACCAATTAGGCCAGGCTACGTGAGTCATGGCCTGCGGCAAAAAAAACGTACGTATCTTTGGGAAGATAATTTTCTAAATAAATTTCCACTTTAAAATTCGTGTGTGAAATAAATCCAACGGATGTCAAGCTTCTTTCTTCCTTCCTTCTTTTCCCCTCCACATGTGCCGGCACCGCTGCTTGCCATCGCGCTGGTACTTCGGTTCGAAGGATGGCCTAGCAGCGGTGATTTAGCCAGCGGTAGAGGCGAGGCGGCATGGGAGGCGCCGGCGGCCCTAGGTGGTGGTCAAGATCATGACGGCGGCGGTAGCGGCAGAGGTTAGATTAGGGTTCAGGTTTCCCGGGAGCTCCAATACCTCCAGCCTATAGGAGGGAGGTCCACTCTAGCGGTGGCGACGGTTTGATTGACGGTGAAGGCGAGGCAGCGCGGGAGCGCCGCTAGCTGGGCGGAGCTGGATGTCCGATGGGTAGCAGCCGGCGGCAAGGATGATGAAGCGCACGGATTTGGAAGGGGCGGTGGCGGATGGTGGGCAGGCAGCGTGGCGGTGGAGGTGGGGGTGGGAACTGGAAAGCACGAACGGCTGCACTGGGAAGAACAGTAGAAGAACCGAGTCTAATGGGCTTGGAAGTTAGCACCCGTTAGATCGGAGCCCCCGGCCTGCGGTCACCTACCATGTTCGTTCGAGTTCGACTTTCGCGCTCGTGGACGCCGAGGACAACTATCTCAGCTATAACACGAAAGGGCGGCCGATGGAGGTGGTCCGGCTGGACCGCGGCGTCGGCTACTTCGCTACAACACGCTCTCAAACGGCTCCGTCGTGCTCCCGCCGGTGCGTGGACATCGCGCCGCTACCGGGACTTGATGGTCCAGCTCAACGAGGCGCTCGCCGAGGACGACCGTGCCGAGATCTGCCAGCGCCCAGTCGGCGACTGCATACCTTATAAGCCGGCTGAAAAGCTGAAACGGCTGATTTGTTATGAGAGGAAAATGCTGTTTGATGACTGATAAGCCGGCTGAATAAGCTGAAGCGAACAAGCCCTGCATTGATGCTGCATAGCTCAACGGGGGATGCTGATTGCCTCCTAGTTTGAACGATCCCTTGATGCAACAGACTCTGCAACTGATGGATCATAAATCATCAAGCTACAAGCACCAGAAAGCTCATTTTGCCAACATGCACAAAAGCACAAACCCACTAATCTAGATTCACTGTAAATCCATGGATTCACAGAACAGTCACAAATACAGGTAGCTAAAGCAGTCTGGCCTAAGAGATAACGCATAACATCTTTTTTCGCTTCCAAGCAATAGGTAAGCAAACGATGGTTGGAAGACAAGAAAAGTAGGTAACATCAGCACTATATTGTTCATCAGGGCTTCATCTCCTCATCTTCCTCAATCTTAGGAGCCAGGTAAAATCTAATGTAACCCATCTCTGCTATCTTGTACTCGACCACCACTGGCAGCTCAGATGAAAGGCTGATAGTCACTTGGTCAGACAGGGACGATGCCTTGGTGAAGGAGTTCATGTACCTCAGGGCAAAGGTCAAGGAAACTGGTTCCTGCATCTCTATAACGGTAGCTTCCTCTGGCTGCATTGATTAAAAACAGAATCCTTTAGCCAGTGCAAACATCTCATTAAACATTCCTTAAATAGGTATCAGACTACAGACAGTGAACAGATTCATGATAGACCCAATTGCAATTATTAATATTATACAAGACAAAAAATTGAAGAATAGAATCACATCATCCAGATTTATTTCAGAAAAAAGCTATGCTAGAAAGATGTCTGATTCAATTCAGTTTTCCAAATTCCCATTCAATCAACTAAATGAGGTGACAGGATCTGGTTTCTAAAATATTTAGCTTAACTGCTAGACAAATTAACAAACAGCTAGTGCTGAAATAGATATCCAATCATATACACTGAACTAGAACACCTAACAGAGGACCGTAACTTAGCAAGCAAAGTGAATTAACTACTTTAACTATTAATCTGTGCCTACTGCAGACAGGCAAAACATGGGTATCTACACTGCAAATAACCTGAGTGGAACCATGAATGTGGTGGGTAGCACTAATCTATTAAAGAACACTCATACTATCATTATCCATAGCATTTTGCAGGCCACAAACACAGATAGATGCAGAGGATGGGATTTGTTCCAATTAAAGGTCAACGATGCTAAAAGGTACCTTGTCAACAGTTTGGTTCTGCCTGCAGACGATGTTAGCGCTCCCAATTTCTCCTGAGGTTGAGAACTTGACGCCCTCCTTAGTCACCGAGATGATAACTACAAGAAGAAATGGCAAGTGTTTAAGCCACAAGAACTAGAACCAACTATGTGCAACAGTAACAAATAGCCTGCTGCATAAACCAACAAAAATAATCTATGTACCAGTGTCCCCGATGCTGCTGAGGTCCTTGCAGATCCTCATAAACTCAGCCGACGGCATGCGGACGATGGCCTGGTACTCGGAATCCGGGATGCCGAGGTGCTCACTGTCGATGTCCATCAGCTTCATCTCGAAATCGGCAATTTTATCTTGCTCTGTTCATTCCCAAAACAAAATAATCACGGTCAGGAATAAGATTACAGAAGCATCGACAACTAATGAAAACAAAAAAGGCGAGAAGCGATTGGGAACTTACTGGGCGACTCGAACATGAAGGTGACGGTGTCGGACCCGTCGTCGGCCTTGATGGTGATGATGTCGTCGTTGCCGGCGCATCGGAGCATCTTGGCCATGTTGTTTAGGTTCATGCCCATGGAGAGGTTGCGGTCGCAGCGGTAGTGCTCGAACCCCTCGGCGCGGAGGAGCAGGGCGACGAGCGCGACGTGGCTGGAGTCCATGGCCTGCAGCGAGAACCCGGTGCCGGAGCAGTCGAAGTTGGCGTCGGTGACCAGCTCGCGGATCGCCTCGAGGACCTTCTTGAGGAGGCTCCCCTGCACCAACCTCAGCTCCAACATCGTGGCGGCGCTCTCCTCGTCGGCGGCCCGGCGGTGGAAGCGGGAGGGGTAGGAGATCGGGAAACCCTAGGTAGGATCTGGGCGCGCGGGGTTTGGGAGGGGGATAGCGGCGGAGGGAGGGAGGGGGGAAGGGGAATGGGGAGATTTTAATAGGGAACCATTGAGGGGACGCGGAGCGAAAAAAGGGAGGGAGAAATTTGGGGGAACCGCCGCCGCTGCCGCGAAATGTTTCCCGCTCCTTGCCCCGGAAGATTCACCTGACAGGTGGGGTCTTGTTACGTGGCTCGGGATCGGACCCACCTGTCGGTAGGGAAACACGGGTGGCGCTGGTCCCCGTGCTTGTGATTGAGAAGGGCGGGCTATCGGGAGCTGAGGCGGGAGATGGGAATTCCTTTCCCGGCATTTCCCGCCATCTCGCTGCCTGCACTAGTTCGTGCTTCCCTCCAATGGTTTTGATCTTTCTTTTATGCAACCGTGTTTGAATACGGAGCAACATAATGCAGCAAAATTTATATAATTATTACTGCTAAAAAAGTATAAGATTTCGGGGAGGGATTGAAATACATACTGTGATAGTGGAAATTTTTCTGTCACTGATTAAGGGAAACTTTTTTACCATCTTAAAGAATTGCCACTGATTATTTTTTTTGGCGATAATAATTGCCACTGATTATAACATGTGAGGCATAAAAAGTAATATCTTAATATCAGATTTAATTATTTTATCCCTTCAATCTTCAGGAAATTCAGCCAATCTGTACGTTTGAGTTTTGGAGTTTGGACTCCCTTGTTCGACTAAAACGAAAAGGCCCCCGTGCAAAAAAGCCAGGTGTGTTTTTGGCTGTTGCTTTCACTCAGGTGGGGCTTACGTTTAGAGCACGTTTGGCAGGACTGTGGTTGTGGCTGAAACGACTTCGACTGTATTTTTTAAAATGAATATGAGAGATCAAATGTCATGTATGCCCTCGACGACGTGGCTTGGGTTGAATAAATGAATTGAATATTTGATATTATTTTATAATTTGAGTTCATTAGAAATATAAAAAATGAATTAAAAGGATTAGTGTTGTTTAATCAATAATGAGTGTGTTTTAATTTTTCTTTATTCTCCAAATAATACCTATTCTCTCCCTTTAATTTTTTCTACTTTATCCATTCCCTTCCTTTCTTATCGTTGCCCCTGCCGCTAGAAACGTCGCACGATGCAGGCTCCTCCACGGTCGCTCCTTTTTCTCCGTCGGACCGGTTGCTCCTACTGGCTACTGCCTGTCCCCCAGAGGCGAAGCTAGGTTTGAAATAACCTTGGTGCACCCTTCTCTGTGTAGAAGAAATCTAGTGCAATTTACATGGTAAAATTGAGTAAACTAGTAGTAAATTTTTGCTTCATCCTGGTGCATGTGCACCATGGTAGCTCAACGTAGCTTCGCCCCTGCCATCCCCTGTTGTTGTTGCTCCACCTGTTGGCCTGCCGCTGTTCCCGTTTGTTGCTGCTGCTCCGCCTGCCGCTATTGCAATTTCGTACCGAAAAGTGGGGGCGAGGGGCGGAGCCACGGGGAGCCTCTAGTACAAATCCCAGACCGACTTCTTTAGGCTTTGCATGAGAAGATGTTTTTATGCCTATTTGGTATAAGCTTCGCTGGAAGCTACAGGAGAAGTCGCAGCAAAAGCTCTGCCAAAGGGGTCTCAGTTTGTGCGGCCTTCCTTGAAGCACACCAAAGTGGGCTGCGCGCCCGCATGGTGCGCTGGGCCTGATCCGCCCGAGCAAGGGTGTGGGTACGACGGGCGGGCTGTCCGTCCGCAGCCCTCGGCACTATCGGTGAGTGGCCCGGCGTGGCCCACTCGAGCGTACTCTGCACAAATTCAAATTTTATCTTCAGAAGAAGAGTGAAATGTAGAGCACCAACATACCGAGCTGCCGGCACGTTACGCAAAAGGAGAATGCCCTGTTAGCCTGATTGTCAACTGATGAGAGAGAGAGAGAGAGGGATATGTTTCTATGCTCTATCTATTTTAGCAAAAAACGGTAGAAGATCTGTATTTCATATAGTATATGATCAGCTGCAGCATAAACTGCAAAAAACACAAAGGAAGTCTCCAAGAGAACATTCTCACAAACAAGAACTCGCCGTATACCGTATACGTATCGTCACATGATGCAACCCCTAGTCCCTACTACTGCCTCGACTCTCAACACAACAAGTCCTTTCGGAAAACCAAAAGAAAATGATAAAGAAAAAAACATGTACATCAGTGCAGCTGCAGCAAAGTCTGTGCAGCTCATGTGTAGTTATCCCAGTATCTTCAGGCGTTTGACGGATCTTGCGAAATCGCTGCAAGAACATCACAGCACGATGTCAGCAACCATCCAATCCCCTAAAGATCTCTCTGAATGGAAACAGCGGGAAAGATGATGAACTTACTCCCATGGCACGTCTCCAACGAGCATCCAGTCCCCTTCCCCATCCTCGTAGGTGACCAACACATGGCAGCTGGTGGAGCTGCTGATTTCCTCGCCGTCTGCACACCATGGCAATAATTCCGGAATCAGAAATTCAGAATAGGCTGGTTGGAAACTCGGACGATTCAAGATCCTCTGAATTTTGATGCATGGAATGGTATTGTAATGGCGCGTAGAGTACCTTGGTTGCTGGTGGTCGGGAACATGCGGCCGAGCGTGGCGAGGAGCTCGTCGTAGGAGGCGTGGAGCGACAGGTCCACCTTCCTGCCGATGGCGTCCCCTTCCTTCTTCACCTTCACGTAGTTGGCGCCGCCGCACGCCCTGCTGCGCGCGGAGCTCACCGGCGGCCACCCCACCAGCGGCTTCTTATTGCTCCTCCTGCACGACGAGCCGTCGTCGAACAGCGGCAGCGTCGTCGCGGCCGGCGCCTGCTGGAACGCCTCCCTGAACCCTCTCTTCCCGCGGGCACAAGAATCCGACGAGCTGCTGCTGAGCTCGTCGGCGACGTGGTTGCTGCTGACCATGGGATGGCGCGCGTTCGGTGGCGCCAGCCCGAGCTCCAGCTCCATGTCGTGCTAGCTGATTGAATCGATTGATCCTCTGGCAAAGCTGTGAATTCCGATGCCCTCGATCTTTTCTTCTGTAGGGTAGGAGTACGCGTGCTTGGATCAAATTAACAGACTGGAGAGAAGAGGCTTGGAATTCAGATGAGATCGCAGCGATGAGGAGGAGATGCTCCAGCATACTTATATAGTGGGAGAGAGACGTGAGGTGCTTGACAGCGGGAGACGATCAGGAGGAATCGATGTGGGGGGGCAGCTTGTCGGGGTTCAGGGGGACCCAAAGGCGGCCAATCTGTGTGCCTGCCTGCCTGCCTGTTGAGCAGGGACGTGGCTGTCCAAAGGCTCCCCCCGGCTTTGCCTTGATCTCTTCTCCTGTAGCCTACCGACAGGACCCGTCAGTTTCGTGTGTGCTTTTAGTGGTAATCCACTGCACCTGCGCCGGTGGCTTTGCCTCCTTTCGTGCTGTGATGGAGTGCAACAGCTCGTTGACAGCCTGAGGTACTACGAGTCAATCTGTCAGCAGGCAGTGCCATCTGCTGTCATGTGAAGCTCGTGTTGTCTACTGTCGAGTTCAGTGCATCTCTCTCAGTTCACGGCCTATGACCGCACGAGATGCTCCGCGACGGCGTGAAGCTGAAAGCAGAACGGTCTGGCCATCAGAGCCGCTTGGAACACTAGCATTGCGGTGATGGTAAGGCCCTCGTCGCCGGCCGTTGAAGTAGGAGTCGTTGCATTGCACCAACCACCAAGGAATAGTGGGATACCATGCACGCCGAGCCGAGCCGCGCGTGCACGCCGGCGGCAGCCGCAGGGGGTGCGCAGTCGGGCAACACGCCTTGGAACGTGGAAGCCGGCCGCGGTCGGCGACTCGGGGGTTGCGGGCGGGCAGGGCACATGCATGTGTGGTGCACCGGACAGGCAGGCATGTGGCCTCCTCTCCCCCTGCCCGCCGCCCGGCCGGTGGTCGCGTGTCAGCCGTTGAGCCAAATATGCGTGGCGCGTGCGCGGCCGCCGCCCGGTTGCTCCGGCCGTGGGTTGGTTGCCCGTAGGATCTCCGCCGCCACGGTGCCTGTGCCTCCTGGTGTAGTGGGCTCCAAGTTCCAGCGGCCTCCCGTTCTTGACGCGCTTCTTCTTCTTTGGCGTGCAGCGCACTGCATCGCCGCCCGGAGGACACGCACAGTGTTCTGCTCCGCTCCGCTCGGCAGCCGATCGCCCTGCAGCTCCGGCTCGGCACGAAGAGTCGAAGACTCTGGTCGAACTCCGAGCCAGATGTTCGCAGACATGTCGATCGCTCGGAGGAGGCCACCACGTAAGAAGAGAAAAAAGACCCTCTGGGTGGCACCAATGGGCCATTGTTTATGCGCGGTGCTCCCAGCACGAGATATTCGGCTCCACCCACCCACAGCTCGATTATGGAAAATCGTAGCTTGGACATAGAAAATCATGGAGCACGCAGGAAGCCTGCAGATTCGGTGTTGGCTTGGACGAGAAGGCTGGTCGAAGGGAGACGGAAACTACCGTATCTCACGTGTCCCCCGCCCATGCCGGCCGGTCTCTCGGACACCCTTGTCCCGTACCACTCCGCCTTGTCGGCGTCCCCGCGCGGACCTGACGTCATGGGCCGCGCAGCAGCGGATCAGGCAGATCGATCGATCGATCGATTTCTCATTTTCTCTGCCGGCTATGGCTATATCTGCCAGGATCCTGTCGTCCTGAACCTGAACTACCAGAGATTCACACGATGCTGATGTCTTTGAGGTTCGGTTGCTAGCTGTACTTCCCCATTCAAGTTGAACGGTTGGTGTCACTGAACAAGATCCTGGAGCGTGCCAAATCGAGCCTCACCGTCCCAAAATTGGCTACTGGATTCTTGCAGTCAAGATCTGCCGGAAAACAGCCTAACCATATACATGCAGTCAGGCAAGGTGAAGTTACGGAATTCAGATGACATTAAAGACAGTAGCTATTTGTTCCTTTCATTCAGTCATAGCAGACTGTACACAACATCCGCAGATACCTGGAGTGATTTACCTACATCGGCATGCATCATCCATCATACCGGAATCCATGCCCCTGGGACAAGTATCATTCCCTGGAAGATTCAGTCAGTTCGATGGTACTCACGTTCATCATCATCCTAAAGCCTTTTGAACATATATCAAGAAAAAAACATATTTTGTTGATGCATTTATACTATGGATTATTTCAATAATGATGCAATTTCACGTTCAATCCTGTGAATAGATCAACTAGTTGTAATGGATAAATGAGCTAGAAACCATTACACGATCTGTGAGAATGTGCACATCCTCCTTAACTGAGTCGATTTTGTATGTATGTGCCAATCGGAAGTGATGTTACGCTTCGTATTAATCAATTTTAATTAAAAAAGTCCAAATTACTGCTATCAAGTGTACACAAAGTTCGGGTAACCCTTAAACTATTTCTTGGTTTGATTTACCCCTAAACTATGACATTTGTTTCGATTTATCTCCTAGCACAATTTGTCTTTTTTTTCTTCATGCATAGGTTAAGTTTTAAGTTAAAATTTTGGGAGATGACATCAGTCATCATAACACATGTTAGAAAAAATCATCATAATTTTTTTTATTTTTTTGATAGCGTATGATATTTAATAATAAATTAATTCTTTGGATACATAATTATTAATTATACTAAAAATAATGATGAAAAATCCATACTATATTTTTTTATAAACATTGTGGTGTTCACTATCATTCTGGAAAAAATTAAATTAAAATTAATTTTTGTATGGAGAAAAAAAAGACAAATTGTGTTAATGGTAAATTGAATTAAATAGCATAGTTTAGGGGGTATATTGAGCCAAATAATACTTTATGGGGTTATCCGGACTTTGGCTATATTTGAGGTAGTAACTTGAACTTTTTCATTTCAATTTACCCGTATCTCTGTACTGGTTGTTTTTTTAATCGATCCATAGTTCACACCTTCATAATTTATCGATGGAGCATCTATCTGTCATTTGTGTTTTATGGTTGAATACTTTTTTAAAAAAATAAATACAAGTTTCAATAGTTTGATAAGCGTGATTTCCTCAAAAAAAAGTTTGATAAGTGTGATCATATAAAATAGTTTTATAAGTGTGATAATATAATTTCAATAGGTGTAGCCGTGCTTTAAAACAGAACACAACCATTTTTCGCCTTTTCTCCCAATGAATAACAATGCTCGTACCCGTTTTACATGACAGAAAAGGATGAAACATGGATACAATAAAATTTCAACAGTTCAACCCTCGAGATGACGATGCCCATTACAAAAATTATACGCAAATTTCAGATTCCTGTACCCTAAACTTTCATTCGGAGCGCAGAGATCTCCTAATGTCTTGGGAATTGAACTGTTTCGGTACAAATTCCATAGAAATTTCCCGCATTCCAAATTCCAAAGACATGCGGTTATCGAAAATGAACTTTCAAGACGGCAATCAAATTGGGCGTAATCCGTCCAAATTCGAACGAAATTCATCGATCCAAATAGGCCAAACAGAAAATGCAAACGATGAAAGGGCGTATTCGCACATTCCACCGTCAGCACCATTTCCAGTCCTCCAGATCCGCAAGGCCCCGTCCGTCCACCTCGCTCGACACGCCTCGCCTTCCGCTGCTTCCCGCCCCAACCACCTCGGCGTCAGATCCCGCTGCTCCCCTCTCCGGCTCCCCGCGCGGCGGCGTGTCCTCTCCGAGATCTCGACATGGATACGGTCGAGAAGATCGTCGAGGACTTCGCCTCGGACATCGCCATGAGTCCCTTCTCCTCCGGCACACGTCTCCGGTGAGACCCCGCGGCCCCTAAATTCCCCCAACCCCCGCCGGATCCGTGGCGCTCGTCCGTAGCAATGCTGTAATTGAGCTTCATGAGCTGCCCCGCAGGGATATGATACGCGCGATACGCGCGTGCAAGACGGCGGCGGAGGAGCGCGCGGTGGTGCGGCGGGAGTGCGCGGCGATACGCACGGCTATCAGCGAGAATGAGCCGCAGCTACGGCACAGGAACATGGCCAAGCTCATGTTCATCCACATGCTCGGCTACCCCACCCATTTCGCCCAGATGGAGTGCCTCAAGCTCATCGCGGCCGCGGGGTTCCCGGAGAAGCGGGTGGGCTACCTCGGCCTCATGCTGCTCCTCGATGAGCGGCAGGAAGTGCTTATGCTCGTCACCAACTCCCTCAAACAGTAGGCTCGCTCGACTCTGTCTCTGTGATATCGCTGCTGTGATTGTTGTTTCCTCAAATGCTGTGCTGAGTTTTGAGTAATGTTAGTGCTTAATTTGGGACAGAGATCTCAACCACCCGAACCAGTTCATTGTTGGCCTTGCGTTGTGTGCGCTTGGGAACATCTGCTCTGCTGAAATGGCGCGAGATCTGTCACCTGAAGTTGAGAGGTTGATGCGCAGTAGGGAAGTTAATACAAAGAAAAAGGTACTTTCCTGCATAATGACTAAGCAAGTCCAGTTGAGTATGGCCAAAACGAACAGCCAACAGCTGAATTGTTGATCTGTGGCATTTCAAGGAATCTGAACAATCATGAAACCTAGGTTAATTCATAAACTGCATATGTTATGGGAACTATCAAACTCAATGGCTCTGTATACGTGTCCATCAATCAGTCTATGTAGCTATTATCCGAGTAACTTTTGGATGCAATGCATTCCTTGTACCTTTTCATCATTGTTTGATTATTTTCAATGGTGTTTTTGAATTTATGGTATACTTCTACATGTTTGTTAGGCTGCTTTGTGCTCTATAAGAATTGTAAGAAAAGTGCCAGATTTGGCGGAGAACTTCATGGCCCTGGCTGCATCACTGTTGAAGGAAAAACACCATGGGGTTCTTATATCTGCAATTCAGCTCTGCACAGAACTATGCAAAGCCAGCAAAGATGCTCTGGAGTACCTGAGGAAGGTAAGCGCATTTATTTCTTACCGCTGAGGTCCTTTTGACAATAACTGGATTAACATAATGGCTCTGGTTCTTTTTAAATATTGAAATTTTAGAGAATTTTACATCTTTTAGCAGCCATAATTCAAGCTGCATTCTAGAAACTGTTTTGGGGTTCTATCTGTTACCATATTTTGTGAACCACTACATTCCCCTAGTTGCATGAAATTCCCCCCAATATCACCAATAGCACGACATGGAAGTGCACAGAAAAAAATTTCAACTGAAAGCATGCCATTTCTTTGTCTAACTTTTTCTTATAACAATTTAAAGGGTTCTATTCGATATATTGATGCATCATTGTTCTCTCATTTTGTATAGAAGATGCACAGCTTTTATATTATTTAACATCAAGATTTTTATGCTGAAAATGGACTATAATACCAGAGAGGCTGAGATATGCGTTATGCTCATACTTTTACACTTTTCTCCTTGCAGAACTGCATTGAAGGGTTGGTTCGCATACTGAGAGATGTGTCAAACACTTCATATGCTCCTGAGTATGACGTTTCTGGCATTGCTGATCCATTCTTGCATATTCGAGCTCTTAAACTTATGCGCATCTTGGGTCAAGGAGATGCAGATTGCAGTGAATATATGAATGATATTCTTGCTCAGGTGATTGCTTAATCTTTATCTTTGGTTTCATATGCAGAACAGTGGCACTTATTGTTCATCTAGCAAATACATAATTCAACAAGGGTACAAGCATGCATGTTCAACCTTAATTTTCTTGGTTTGTATGTCCCTTGGTCTTGCCTTCCAATCAGGGTATAGACTTACAATGGGGTGTTACACAATACAGTGAACTAGTTTTGCACTATTTAGCCCATGACAGATGACTCATGCATTTCATGTTGTGCTGACAAAACTATGACGTATTTCCAGTAAATCTCTTTGTAACTGGTGCGTATCTTGGATAACAAGATCTTCCTAGACAACCTTGTTACATTTGCATTTGAGCATTTGCCTGCATATTGAAGTTGGTAGCTAACCATGGTATTATATATCCAGGTTGCAACAAAAAGCGAATCAAACAAGAATGCTGGAAATGCCATTCTGTATGAATGTGTTCAGACGATAATGGGTATTGAAGCTACTAGTGGTTTACGTGTGCTGGCAATTAATATTTTGGGTAGATTCTTATCAAACCGAGATAACAATATAAGGTTGATCTGCTCTGCTTATTGCTCTTATCGAACTTGCTAGTTGTAATAGTTGATTATATTGAGCTTGCAGCTGTAGCTTATCAAATTTGATTCAACTGTAACTATTTTTCAAGCAATAATACATGGAACAATTGGTTGCTAATTTTGATCAATGAAATGTTTATTGGTTTATCTATCTGCTCCGTAGGTGGTGTATTTACTATGCCTGTCCTCTTTCAGATATGTTGCTCTTAACATGCTTATGAGGGCCATTACAGTTGATGCACTAGCAGTGCAGAGGCACAGGACAACAATATTAGAATGTGTGAAGGTAAGAATGCATGCAACTCTATCCATGCTGATTACTGGTCTTACTATACCTTACGCTAATTCATGCCCATGTATGTATGGCATTAGTTTAAGAACCCTCATTATGTTGCAGGCTCGCACTTTCTAACCTTCAGCATGTTAGCATAATACCATCAAGATTTAGGCATTCACATTTGTCAGACCTCTTATATCCAGCTAACTTAGTGTACACTGTAGACCCACCTTTTGATTTCAACTTTAAAAGGTTCTCAAATGAACAAATGTGCGTGACAAAAGTGTTGGCTTATCTATCCAAATATTGTGGCAGGAGCTTTCAGTAGTTTCATTACTCCTGCACCCATGCTTTAGAGTACTTCTCCTGTACTTGCTAAAGCTGGATTCTATGTTACTGCTTTTGCAATGCAATCTTTAATGCAAATGGTTCTCAGTGTATGATCTATTGGTTCATAATTGTACATGATCAAATCTGCTGTGTAGCGAGCTGCATCGAGCCTAGGGGTGGTAATGGATCATGGCCCTCATGCTTCCTTCACAATCCAACTCAGTCCTATCTATTTTTAGTTCAAAAGCATATATTATTATGGCCTGGCCCTTATTGAGCCCGATCCTTAAATTTGCTAGGCTAAATTAGAGGGCCCTTTACCACCCCTAATCAAGCCTGACATTTACTGTTTCCAGCGCCCTAGTTCTGTTATTCTGGCTTTTAACATTTCTAGCGCTGTGCACCTTTCAGGACGCTGATGCCTCCATTCGCAAAAGGGCCCTTGAACTTGTTTTTCTGTTAGTCAATGATACAAATGTAAAGCCTTTGACTAAAGAGCTCATTGATTACTTAAACATGGCGGATCCAGACTTTAAAGGAGATCTCACGTCAAAGATATGCTCAGTAGTTGAAAAGTCAGTATCTATTTGTTTTGTTGGTTAATTGTTTGGCACGCGGAGCGTTTAACAACGTTGCATCTCCAATAGGTTTTCTCAAGAGAAGTTATGGTACCTTGATCAGATGTTCAAGGTTTTATCTCTGGTAAGCACCTAAGTATTTTGGGGATATTTTTATGTCCAAAGAGGATGGACTCTTAAAACAACAATTTTTTTTTGGGTTTCTTGCAATTCTTACTTTTAAGTTCTAACCTTGCATCTTTTTTGCTGCAATACTGTTAAAAGAATTTGTCGTTTCTTCATCTTCTAGGCAAGTCGGTTCACCTTGTATGCTCATAAATATGGAACACCTTAAGTCTGCGGGTTTCTTGCAATTCTTAATTTTAAGTTCTTACCTTGAATCTTTTTTGCTGCAACACTGTTAGAAGAATTAGTCGTTTCTTCATCTTCTGGGCAAGTCTGTTCAACTTGCATGCTCATAAATATGGAACACCTTAAGTCTGTATAGCACATCCTGAAAATTTCAAGTGAGGGTATGATATGGAATAACTAGGGATAGCCCGAAGAACCTATTCGTCGCCCTCCCTCAGGAGGCTCTGACTACTTTTAGGGTTCTTCTTGCTTGTCTACAATAGATGGTACAGCTGTGCTTATATAGCCAGCCATCTAACAGAACCAATCTAATCTAAACAACCTTATCTCTAAAACAAACTAACTACTTCCGTCTGCCTACTGCTTTTGCTAAACTAACTAGTAGCCTTGGGCCAAGGCTGGCCCGCACAACTTGCCATAACAGGGTATTACCTCCATTGGCATGCCATGGTAAGAAACTGTAGAGAAGGAAGCTTTTCAGGTTCCTTCGAAGCTATCCCACAGTCCAAACAAACCCATAGAAGAAGAAACTTCTAGCTATGCCCTAGATTTGAGCCTTATGACTTGGGTTCTTCTGCATTTTTCCTTGCCTTATGTCATACTTACAACATGCACACAGCACTCCAAAGGATGCCAAAAGTTTCCATTATAACAGAGAATTTGTCATACATCGTTTGAACTACACAAATATTGCTATCTTTGCACACAAGTTACTGGTATTTGTGATACTGTTCATAACTGTGTTTAACCATGTTCATGTTTCAACCTTATATTTTAACAGGCTGGAAATCATGTGAAGGATGATGTATGCCATGCGCTTATTGTTGTATTAAGCAATGCATCAGAGCTTCAAGGATATTCAGTGAGATCATTGTATAAAGGCCTTACAAGCATATGGCAAGCAGGTTAGGGAAAATTTGTACTCTTCATAGTGCATGGCTGCGTGCTGTTCCATCTCATCCTACTGATATCGGTAATGTGTTAATGCTATACTATTTAGGGAAGTTTAGTAAGAGTAGCTGTTTGGTGCATTGGTGAATATGGTGAGATGCTGGTGAACAATGTTGGCATGCTGGATGGGGAGGAACCAGTTATGGTGAGTGGACAATTATTGCAGGATGTCCTTTTCTGACCCTCTGAACTAGCTAGGTTGTGCTCTGAACTTGCTAGATTGTGCTCCTTGCCGTCTGAACTACTACATAATTTGTCACATATTTAAGTTCTGTTGCTGTCTGCTCGAACGAGCTGGGCTGGCAGCCATCCCGGCCCATCCAAACAAGGGCTCTGTAATTATTCCAGAAATTCCATGCACATTGTTCATTTATTTCTCTATGTATGCACAGCTTAAGATAAATGGATTGAATTGCTTAAGGGTCTCCAATCAAGATTAGACTACTACTTCTCTACATTTATTGTATAAGCATGTGATCCTGTGCTTTTAAGTGTCATTTGTAACTTGTCGTGCATCATGTAATATACATTAACTTATTCAGGTAACAGAATCAGATGCTGTGGATGCTGTAGAGGTTGCTTTTAACCGCCATTCTGCAGATGTGACAACTGGACCAATGTGTCTGGTTGCTCTTTTGAAGCTCTCCTCACGGTTTCCATCGACATCAGAGTAAGATATCTTTCAACTTGGCCTCATGGTTGTCACACAAATTGGGGAGTGCTTTGCGGACCCGAACTGGAATTGTGGCGGTAAAAATGGACTTACTCCACCAATTTGTCCCATTTTTTTCCCCAAATGTGTGCAACCTTATTATCTCATACAGTCATACTTTTAATACAAAGAGAACTTCAGACTCACTGCCAATCAGTGAATTATGGGAATGTTTTTCCTTGTACACACTGAAGAACTGTATTATGTGTATTTATCTGAACGTTATGCTAGTCACTGGTGGTAAACCACCACGTGCGATTTCCTCATCTTTTTAATACCATCTTTGATGTATCTTCTTGACAAGCTTATCACATCTTTCTAGGTGTTGGCAACTTAGACATATGGTCTTAGTTATTTAAACTATATCCGCCTCTAAGGCTCTATCTATATCGTACCTGCGGCAGTTATTCCGATTATGGTGCTCCTTTTCAACTTGAAAATACTTTAAAGCTTATCATGTCATGTAACTAGTGTTTACCATCGCTAGGTGATTCTTATAGTATAATACTGCTTTGTTAAGTAATATGGCTCTACTTCCTTAACAGGAGGGTGAGACAAATAGTTGGCCAGAATAAAGAGAATGTTGTGCTTGAACTACAGCAAAGATCAATCGAATTCAGTTCCATTATACAAAAACATCAGTCTATCAGGTGGGCCACCAAACTTTTAGATGTTACTGCAGAAGATTTGTTTAGTATTTTGTTGCTTATGAAAGATTTAATCTTAGTATCTGTTTCAAATGCAGATCATCTTTGCTTGAACGTATGCCTGTTTTGGATGAAGCTAGCTATCTGGTGAAGCGGGCTACTGCTACAAAGGCAACTATTTCAGCAGATAAACTTGCCCCGGCAGTCACTCCTGGAGGCCTTAAGATTTCGAATGGTGTAGCAAAACCCCCGTCAGCTCATTTAGTTGATTTGCTTGATTTGAGTTCCGATGATGCACCGGCTTCAACCACTGCTTCTACTGCAACACCCAATGATTTTCTGCAAGATCTTCTGGGTATCGGTGGAGTGAGTTCATCAACGGCAGGTATGCTTTTTCTCAGTATCTCTGTTCTTTTGTGTGTGGTTTCCTTGTTAGCTTGCTTCTCTGATTACATTTAAAGAGCAAAAGGACTTTAGGTGCCCTCTGCACCCATTCTGTTTGTCCCTCTCTCAGAATATGTTCTCTTACCTTGTCTGCAATTTGAGCTCACTGCATACTCAAGAATTTGCTAATTTGTCATTCATAATTTTATCCAAAAATTTAGTTCTAGCCGGATAATATGGGGTCGTCATGCTGTGATGTAGACAGTTCAATATTTCATTTACTGCAGCAGTACATGAAAGAGTTGTTCAGTACTTAAGTTATTAAGTGCACTATTTGTTACATTCCTTTTGTTATCAGAAAATCCCCTTGCTTTAGCACTTCATAAATTTCTTTCTGTTTTTGTTCAGATGTAACTTCAACTGCAAGCACAGATATTCTTATGGACCTTCTATCCATCGGATCATCTCCATCGCAGAATGGCACGCCAGCTGTTGGTCATCCTGGACAAGGTAAAAGTAATTTTAGCTGTAGAAATTGCCTATGTTTCTATGACCATTGCTGAATTGTGTTATACTGATGTAGCAGAGTCTAAACCTATTCCTGCTGCACCTGAAGCTATTGATCTGCTTGGTAGTTTGTCATCAAGTACACCTGTTTCTGGTTAGTTTGGTTTAATGTTGACTGTGTGAGTTGTCTATTTTCTGTTTATAACCATTGATGATTTAACACTACTCAGCAGAGACTAAACCCACATCTGTGGTACCTCAAGCCATGGATCTCCTCGATGGTTTGTCGTCGAGTACATCTGTTTCGGGTTAGTTGGTTGTTGATATTAGCAAACAAAGTAACTACAGCATGCTCATGGTAACTAAACCTCCTAATTTGTGCAGGACTAGAGAAAACAGCTCACCCATCAATAACAGCTTTCCAGAGTCCAACCTTGAAGATCACCTTTGATTTCAAAAGGCAGTCTGGAAACCCGCGAGAGACGATGATTCATGCCACTTTTACAAATTTGACATCTAGTACCTTTACAGATTTTATTTTTCAGGCTGCTGTTCCAAAGGTAACATCTTATTGCTATATTCTATGTTTGAGCTGCCCACTGGCACTACAAATTACCCCTCTCACATTCCATGGTTTTTGCTCTACACGTCTACATACATTAGTTTTTATCAATTGATAGACAATCACTCCATGATAGTTTTTGTTGCATATCTTCTAGTAGTTTGGGTTTTGATGGGTTACATGCTACCCATGTCCCATGCTGACCATTCTTTTTTTCATTGAATTTATATAGCTTAGTTTTGTAGTTATTCTGTACTCCAATCCTAGAAACGTGCAGATAGCACCTTTCTTCACATTAGAGCAAGTGAAAGAGGCTAAAAGTGATAATCATTTTATTCCTCCTTTGTGTTCTTAATAAGAGCTATAAGATTGATATGCTGATAATGTTTCTTATACTTGCAGTTCATCCAATTGAGACTGGATCCAGCTAGCGGCAACACTGTTCCAGCAAAAGGAAATGGTTCAGTTACTCAAGGGCTTAACGTCACCAATAATCAACAGGGCCAGGTATATGAAGATCTGCATCCTTTGCTTCCACTTCAGCTTCTTTTGTCTATCTTTTTATTGCCTTCAATTTTAGTCTTATTCCACACGATGTGATTTCCAATTGTTGAAGTTATATGGCTGAAATACTAACTGTAGGCCAAAAACCTTATAGCGTAATTTTGCAAACTTTTCGCAAATTAATCTGGACATGCTTAATGGGTATTGTAACTGCTAAAATACTATCCTGGAAAACTGACTGATGTATTTCTATTGCTGCCCCTGTGTGTCTTTCATTTCTTAGGTAGGCTCAGGGGTGGATCCAGGACCCGGGCTGGGGGTGCTGCAGCCCGGGTCTGGCCCATAAAACTGCATGTATTTCCACGTTTTATGCAGTATAAATCGGCCCATATAGCATCAAATCAGCCCATTATCTCATTGTAAAATCAATTTGCCTTGGTCCAGCCCGGGTCCGGCTGCAGTTCTGGCTCCGCCCCTGGGTAGGCTGTTGACTAATGTTCCATGCACCGTAACTTAACTTAATATTAATTTTCTTTTTTTTAAAGCAATAAGGACCAACGTGAGCCTTTTTTGCATGTACATTTCCCGAAACGATCAGATGTATAACATATGTAATCAGTACAGAAGCAGATTTATATTTTTTTTTGGCTTTAGCTTGCAAGAACTGTAACTGTGTGAGTAAATCTTGGTTGGTACTGAATACTGATTACCTATGCATTTGTTTATAATCATATGTTGCAAAATAGGCTGTAGTAAAATTTGACGTATGCTCATACAAGCTACTTGCTGGTATCTTCTCATTTGCATGTACTTCCATAATCCATAATCATTTTGCGGTAATGTGCCTGTTTTCAACATATGTATCTGCTTAGACTCATTTTGCACCCATCATTAGTCTGGAGTCCCTAGTTTATCCTACCACAGTTGTACCCAGGGTTTTGAATCCTGAATTACTGCCTGTAACCAGTTCTCTCTTGGTGGGTACCATGAGAATAAATACCGACCAAAGAACGTTTGTAGTTGCATATAAAATTTTGAATTCAAGTTGATAAACTCTATTTCAAGTGAGAACCAGACAGAAACGGCCATAACCGGTGGTAACCAGTCAAATTAAACTGAACTTTTGTTTTTGAAAAAACAAACGAATCCTTGCTATGGACCGAACTTTTTTTTTATTATCTGGAATTTAAGACCCGATTATGTTCTTTAGCAATTTTTAAATCGTGAGCACAATCCTTTGTTTTGGAGTTATCCTTTGGAGCCCCATGCTCATTGCTGATGTTTCTTTGTTGTATCTCTGTCCTGAGCAGAAACCACTTGCAATGCGTATCCGTATGTCTTATAAAGTGAATGGCGAGGAGAGATTGGAACAGGGCCAAGTCAGCAATTTTCCTTCTGGACTATAGTGCCATTTGTGTATATTATATCTTGTTGTGATAGCTATCTCAAATTGACGTGCTGGAGACAGAGAAGATTTCTTTTACCCTGTTCCACGTTTTCCTGTATTCTTGTTCCCCCCATTTGCGGGGGTACTTAGAGCAAATAGTTAATCCCGGCAGTTCATTTTTTTGCCCCATATCTATATTGTATAGTTAATCCCGGCAGTTCCTGTATTTTTATTGCCCCATATCTATATTAAATTCATGCCTGATGTACACCACGCTTGAGGATAATCAGAAAAAAGTCCATTCTACTCATTACAAATAATCTCTATTTTCATGTACTATCTACCTTTGGTTCCAGTCAGTACGTTTATCATGTTACTATGTTCCAGTCAGTATGTTTCTTGGACCATGCTCAAACGCGCATGCAGTCGCAGCATCTATTGGCGTGTTTGGGAGATAGGTGGACACTAATTAGGAGTATTAAATATAGGTTAATTACAAAACTAATTGCATAACCCTTAGGCTAAATCGTGAGATGAATCTATTAAGTCTAATTAGTTCTTTGACAATGTGGTGCTACAATAACCATTCGCTAATGATAGATTAATTAGGCTTAATACATTCGTCTTGCGATTTAGCTTAGGGGAGTTTTGTAATTAGTTCATGTTTAGTCCTCCTAATTAGCATCCGAACATTCGATGTGACAGGATTAAAGTTTAGCTTCTGATATCCAAACACCCCCTAGTCTACTTATCCCATCCTTAATACTGAAGAACTGTCACTTTAGGGGATTTATTTTTGGTGCTGTAATACAGGCTAAGCCATCTCATCCCTAAAGCCGAAGCACGTCGGGTTTACAGCAGTCCAGCGTCATGGTCGGGCTGCTGGTTGGTATTTCAGAGGCCAACAAACCCCGGACGGTCTTTCATTTACCGTCCTGTCCTGAGGTTCTCTGGATCGTCGATTCTAATGAGTGCGGCCGCGATTCGATCTGACGACTTCAAGCGGGGGAGCGCCCTCTGGGCCTAGTGGAGGCCCAGTAATCGGTGACCACCGGCTGACGACGCTCTGAAGAAGCAAGCTCTCGTTCCAGCGTGTGCCTTCAGCGTGTACAAGGACATGCGGTTTGCAAGGCTTATCATGGAGCGGTAGTGAAGAAGCTCAAGGATGGCATCTCTACGTCTGTTCAGATAACAATACATTTGCCTGATTGAATCTGGCACTAGAGTGGTATAGTTGTACCATCTTTGTAATCGTAGACGTTCAGGACTCTTGTCGGCTAGAATTTTGATAAACGTACGCGTACCTGTGTCTCTAATTAGGCCCTGTTTGTTAGACCTTCGGATTCTTCTAAAACGGTTTTGGCTCTAGCTCCTTTAGTTGAGTGACTTCTCTAGTGGAACTGAAGCTGTTTTGCAAAATGTTTGGTAAAATAACTTCTCAATGATAATATGGTTAATTTTATGATCACTTAATGCTTGGAGAGAGAAGCCAAAAGTCACCTTTTTTAGCTGTTTTGCGGCTTCTCCCCAGCTTCGATGGTGGAGCCATTTTGAAATTATCTCTTTGGTATGACTTCATAAAAAATCGGTGGAGAAACATTTTGAGAAGCTTTACCAAACGGACCTTGATCTCTTGCCGACGACGTCCAAGTTGGAGACGGACGGCCATACCGCCGGGGCAGCGATGGTTCACGATCCCGTGGACATTGTCGAAGCCGAGATCGGCAAGATCAGCGAGCTCCCCGGCGACGTCCTGCTTGACATCTTGGGGAGGCTGGTCGAGGCCGGCGACGTCCGCGCCGTCGCGAGGACCTCCATCCTCTCGCGGCGGTGGATGTATCTGCCGTGGCCGGTGATCCCCCAGGTCTCCCTTGACGTTGGAAGGTTCGTCCACTCGGACGACGAGTCGTCGTGTGGCAACATGTGCGGCGGCGCCGGCAACGCGTCTGGCAGCAGGACCAGCACCGGGCCACGGCGGGGCTCACCGACGCGCTGGCGCGCTTCTTGGCCGCCCCGCCGAGCAAGCGCGTCATCGAGAGGCTGAGCCTCAAGTTCATCCTGACGAGGCGCGACTACGTGCGCCGCATCGGCGAGCTCGTCGGTGCCGCCGCCGGCACCGGCACGGTCAAGAACATCGAGGTCGAGGTCGTGTCACCGAGATGGAGAGCGTCGCACCCGACGAAGAGGAGCGGACCAAGCTCGGCTACGGCGAGCGCTTCGGGCACTTCCTGCATGCAGGACTGCCCCGGCGCGTTCCGGTCCCTCACCAAGCTCACCTTGCAGGACCTGTGGTTCCATGACATGGCCGAGCTCAACGGCCTCGTGCGCGGTTGCGACGCTCTCCTTTTCCTCTCCCTGTCTTCGTGCGCCCTGCTTCCGGCCATCGGCGACGAGCCTCCCCAGCGGCCGCCGCTGGCCATCGACGCGCCGGAGTCGCGGCTCCAGATGCTGCTGTGCGACCCTGTGCCACATTGGCAGCGTCGAGCTGGTGCAGGCGCCGGAGCTCGTCGCGCTCCGCTACCGCGCTATCGTCGTTGAAGATTCTCCCCCTGTCTCGTTTGGCTGCACTCCATCGCTCAAGGGTTTGTACCTAGGTCATTACCAGGATGAGGGTAGTTTTGCGAAGCTCAAGTTAAGTGAGCTTCTGGTAAACGGCGGCGGCCAATTGGAGGTCCTCTTCCTCGCGTTTGAGAATGGCAAGGAACGTACGCTATGCACGCCAACTGTGCTACACAGGCACAAATTCAAACACGAGTATTTTGAACTTTGGATACTGGTGATCACCAAGAAAGATGAAATTTCATTGTCAAGTTCACCATGTTTGGTTGTTGTTGACGTCTGTTACAGGTATGGTTGCAGCCAGAACATCTCAAGCAGCTCAGAGCTGCACTCAGAGGGCTCAAGAATCTGACTCTGACCGATATCTCTCCTGGATGTAATCTCTCATGGACGACGTTCCTACTGGAAGCGGCGCCATTCTTGGGTACTCTTGATATCATGGTGCGTAATGCGGCTGTTCGTCCTAAATTGCACCGAGGCCTAGTCATGTTCACCAATCACCATATATGGTGAAACGGAAACCTTAACTTGCTTCTTGTCGATCGCGTGCAGATATGCAACCACATATGCATGGATTCCTGGCACAAGAAAGGTGACGAGGACGCGAACCTGGAATGGGAACTAGAGCCATCATCTGATTTCAGGCACCATCATCTGAAGCAGCTCTCTTTCAAACGGGCGTTCCATGTAGAGAAGGACCTGCCGTCTGCGAGGCTGGTCATGGGGCTGGCATTGAATCTGCAAGCCGTCACTTTGGGTGTCAAGTCCCTGGGGTGTGCAGGATGTATAGACGCCCAACGCAAGTACCCGGATTTGGCCAGATCAAGATTGAGGTTTGCTAACTAAGTGTTCTAGACATTCCGTGTGCGCGTGTGCCCGGTTAGCCCGTGTTGTAACGTTTCTAAACGTTATTCCTTCTTAATACAAAGATACGCAGCTCTCTTGCATATCCACGAAAAAAAGATTGAGGTTTGCAGTTGCAATAAGCTTTCAGGCACCTGCCGGTATATATTTGGTTTATACATATTTAAAAATGTCTAGTTGTCAACAATCATGGATAGCACATATTATACATTTATATTAGATGCATGATATTTATATTTACAATAGCATAAGCATGAGTACACAAGTTCTGGTAGCAAAGGCTTGCTTGGTACTCTCACAGTCCGGAGTTCATGCACAGGCAGCTTACCTCTGTGGGTATTTAATGCTATGGAACTAGTACAAGATTGCCTGGGTCAGCATGAGGCGCAATGTGGACGAGATCTAACTTCCACATGCCAAGCACTCATCCCGGTTGTTCAAGGAACAGACCACTTGTGCCATTTTAACCTGGACATCCTCTTCTTCTGAAGTTTGTTGCTTCTCCTACAGATTTCGACGTTTTCACAAGGTTAAGCAGCATATTGAAAATTTATCCAAAATGTAGTCCATCAGATAAGGGCTAGAACACAATCAGCACGAACCACCTTGAGGAGAGTAGTATCCACTGTAAACTTAATTGCATCTGCTGCAGCGCGTGTTCTTAGGTAATACATCCCTGTTTTCAGGCCCTGATATCGAAAAAGAGAGGGAACTCAATATTAGTGTTTTCCTTGGTGACTCCTACTTGCACAATAAAGAAAATTGCATCGTACTCCTGCCTCTTTTTCAGTAAAAAAAGTAGAAAAGAAAAAAGGAAAGTGAACAGTTGTGTTGCATCTGAGAGTTACCTTTGACCAAGCATGGAAGTGCAAGGAAGTCAGCTTCCCAAAGTTTGGTTGATCCATGTGAATATTAAGGCTCTGGCTCTGATCGATATAGCAACCGCGATCAATGGCCATGTCAACAATAGTTTTCTGCTTGATCTCCCAAACAGTCCTGTGCCAGTGATCGATAAACATTTAGAACAAACATGAGTGATAGTTTGCTAGTTTGAGTAACGTTAAAATTATAGCTAAGATGGTAATTCGCATACTTGTAAACTGCTTTTAGATCATCTGGAACCTCAGTAACCTTTTGGACAGAGCCATCCTCATAGATAATCTTGTTTTTCAGAACAGGAGACCAGACACATATCTCAGTCAGATCATGGAGAAGATGCTTGTTTACTATGACAAACTCACCACTGCAGCAAGAAAACTAATTAGAGAAACCCTTACATTAAAACATCAAACTATGAGCAGCAGACATGCTAACCTTAAAACTCTTCGACTGTATATATTTGATGTGTATGGTTCAAAGCACTCATTGTTGCCAAGAATTTGACTAGTGGAAGCAGTGGGCATAGGGGCAACAAGAAGAGAGTTCCTCAATCCAACTTGAGAAATCATCTCCCTCATTGCTGACCAGTTCCATCTGTCTGATGGAATGACATTCCACATATCAGGTTGAAGAATGCCCTGCAGAAGTGCAGAGGAAGTGTACTCAGAACCGGCCATTCCAAAAATTATCAGCTAGACTATTAAGGTTAATAGTTTCTTCTCTAAATGGGAACAGCTGAGGAGCTACAATCTTATAAGTGAATGATGATGTATAGCCTAATAAACAAATGACCTGAACCGGAAAAAGGATAGCATACTTATCATTATTTCCTTGCCAAAGAGCACTAATAGATTTTTGGATATTTCTATCAATAATAAACTGTATCATGTGAGTAGCTCAACACAATCAAACAAGATATTGATGGACATGGTTGCAAACAACATCACACACAAACCTTGCTGACAGGGCTCCCAGCATACGTTTCATAAGGACCTTCTTTTGCAGCAAGCTCAGCAGAAGCTTTCAAGGCATGATAATAAATAGTTTCAAAAATATCCTTGTTTAACTGCTGGGCCTGGGATTAAAAACATCATATTTCATATCAGGAAAGTACAAAATGGATAGCCCAACTTTTCAGCTTGAAAAATTACCTCTGGTGAATCAAATGGCATTCCAAGTAGAATAAAAGTATCTGCCAAGCCTTGAACACCTATCCCAATTGGCCTGTGCCTTATATTTGACCTCCTTGCATTCTCAATGGGATAATAACTAATATCAATGATTTTGTTGAGATTACATGTAACCATCAAAGTAATCTGTCAGTCAACATTATGTTCGTATTATTCAGACTGGTAAGGGAGAATCGTACATCTACTTGAAATGTGAGGTAGACAAACCTCAGCTAGTTTATCAAAGTCGAAGTATCTATTTTTTGACCCACTGCTACCAACAAGCTTAGCTGGATGGGACTCAATAGGAACACCCTGAAACATGTGCAAGTGTAAGTTAAGCTAATTACAACTAACTAACCAAATAATTGAAAAGACGTCGGCATGTACCTTTTCCCTCACAAAACGTGGTAAGGCAATTGATGCAAGATTGCATACGGCAGTTTCTTCAGGACTTGTGTATTCAATTATCTCAGTACACAAATTGGAAGACTTAATTGTGCCAAGATTTTGTTGGTTACTTTTTCTGTTGCAACTATCCTGCATATCATAACCTTTTTAGAGCCAGACCTTCACGTTTTTCAGTAAAAAAGGGCATATGTGATAAAAGAATGGCATATTTAGAGGCGGAACAATTGCACCCTTATGAATTGAACAATTGCGTCCTTATGAATTTAATACCTTATAAAGCATATACGGTGTTCCAGTTTCTATCTGTGCCTTCAGAATATCAAACCAGAGGGCCTGTGCTGCAACCACTTTCTTTGCCTTGCCCTGAAATCACATAGCTGGGTTATTATATATCTTTGGTCACCTTGAAAAAATTGCATATACAGGTGCAGCATCCAGCTTACCTCTCTTTCATATTTATCGTACAGATTCTGAAACTCATCTCCCCAGCAATCAGCCAAACCTGGAGCTTCATTGGGACAAAACAGTGACCACTGTTCATTGCGTTGTACCCTTTCCATGAATAGATCAGGAATCCACAGAGCATAGAAAAGATCCCTTGCACGATTCTCCTCCTATAAATATCACATAAAAAAACTTCTCACAGATGAGGCAATCTAATGTAATAGCATGCCAAGCGCTTATAGTGCAATTCTTATACAGTGTGCTACGAAGACAGTAATCAATTGTCAAAATGTATTCAATCGCAGCTGGCAATTTTCAAGAATGTGTGCTATTGTTCAAGAGCTTTTACCTTTCCATGGTTCTTTCTTAGATCAAGAAACTCAAAGATATCAGGATGCCAAGGCTCCAAATAAACAGCAAATGCACCTAGTGAAAGGTATTTGTAAGAAATACTCAGCAATCATGTAAATAGGACCAGGCTAACTTACTGATGCTACTTACCTTTTCTCTTGCCTCCACCTTGATCAACATAACGGGCAGTATCATTGAAAACACGTAGCATAGGAACAATTCCATTAGAAGTACCATTTGTTCCTCGAATGTAGCTCCCAGTAGCTCGAATGTTGTGAATTGAGACACCAATTCCTCCAGCGCATTTGCTTATCACAGCACATTCCGAGAGAGTATCATAAATTCCCTCAATACTATCATCTTTCATGCAGATAAGGAAGCAGCTACTTAGCTGCGCAACATTAAATAGAAGGATGAGATTAAATGCACAAGTTAACAGTCCACACTCCACACTGAACACATTTTTGGTTGAAGGTGGCACTGCAGTACCTGGGGCCTTGGAGTGCCAGCGTTGAAAAGGGTCGGGGAAGCATGAGTGAACCAGCGCTGAGACATCATGTGGTATGTTCTGACAGCCGATTCAATATCATCCTTATGTATGCCAACAGAAACTCTCATCAACATATGCTGCGGCCTTTCCACGACCTTTCCACCAACTTTCAACAGATAAGACCTCTCAAGTGTCTTAAAACCAAAATAATCGTAGTCGAAATCTCGGTCATATTTTATCTCATTGTCCAAGCGAGCAGCATTCTGAAGTTATACAGAAGTCAAAAGTTGAGTGCTTAGTTCCATGAGTCAGACTATATGATAAGAGGAGTTAGTCAGAAATGAAATAAACTAAGTACACAGATGCACCAGTGTAAATTACAAACACAAATAGTATTCCATCTATTTCATGGTTTTTTTTGCATAAAATTAAGCACCAAAAGAACCATATCAGATCTTAATTACAGCATTCCAATGATAAGCTATCGCAGAAAGTATAAACAGTAAAACACACAAACTATCGAAATGGCAAGAAAGATGATACATGTTTTTTTGCTCTAAATAAATTGTTGGACCCTTAGCCCATGCATCACACCTTCATTATGATCTCGTAGACATCATCAGCAATCATGGGAGCCATCAAGCCAGACCTCTCATCGCAATGCACATACAGAACCTTTACCCTGCATACAGAGATTAATAGAACCAATCACGACACGGATAATCAAACTCTCCTCCTAGAGTAGACAAGAAAAATGAAGTCATCGTACGTCTCTGAGAAGGACTTCATGGTGTTCTTGTGCAGGTTGGAGACGGCGATCCTCCCCGCCAGCTTCACAGAGCAAAGGAGGAAAAGGCAAAAGTAGTCAATAATTATCCAATCGAGTTGCTCTAGCAGCAGACCAAAAAAATCTCGCAGACGATTGAATTATGGGGCGAGCAGATCAGTCACCGATGCGTAGTCGGGGTGCGAGGCGGTCATGGCGGCGGCGGTCTCGGCGGCGAGCTCGCCGATCTGGCTGGTGGTGACGCCCCTGTAGACGCCGGCGCAGACCTTCTGTGCGACGAGGACGGGGTCGCAGTGCTCCGCGCTGAGGCCGTAGCCGAGCTTCTTGAGCCGCGCCGTGATCTTGTCGAAGTGGACCGACTCCTGCCGGCCGTCGCGCTTCACCACGTACATCGCGCCGCCTACCCTGCCGGCGTCTCGGGCTTTCCGTCGAACACGCCGGGGGTGCCCCGATCGAACGGGGCCGGTGGCGCGGGCTGGGGAGTGGGGATCGGGAAGGGTTCGGGAGGGGAAAGGAGGAGACGGGGCGGCAAGAGGTTGTAAACGGTGATCGTAATCACGGTGTGATTAGATGATGAGAATCTTTTCAATTTTGAATGGTATTGGGGAGGAGGAACCGCTCGCTCGGAAGCGCGGGAGAGGGAAATTTTCGCGCGCGTCTTTCGAGTGTACGTGCAGTTTTGGTTGGAGGGACGGACGCAAGCCGGCAAAAATGGCGCGCGGGAGGGTTTCGCTGTCATGTCATTGTCATTTTGTGCAAAAAATGAAATTTTAAAATTTATATTGCAGTTGAAAATTCATCCTTCAAGTTCAAGATAGCGCCAGTATATCTTCAATCACAGAGAACAAAACGTCATCGAATTGAATACTCAGCTTTGGGCCTTCCGCGAGAAAACTGAAGGTCCCAGCTGGGATCACAGGGTCGGATTGATCCAAAGAATAACGATACACGATATGTACTGTATGCAATACGGTTCTGCAATTTCAATTTTACATTGAACAAAAAACATCAGAATACATCTTTCTAATACCACAATTGGGATTATTTTTTAGATATATCGAGCATTCCTACAGTTCTGAATATTTTTTAGATATATCGAGCACTCCCAATGTTCCTGAAACGCTTCAGTCTCCTGATCCCGTCTCCTCTGGGCATCCGTTGAAGGATAGTGTCCTCTCTGCTGCAGGTGTTGCTGGAATGTTAACATTGTATATAAGATGCTGGAGCCCTCTTGCTGCTAGCCTTGCATAAGCAGAGGACTGATGCTGCTGCGCAAAGACTGTTTGATGCCAGCTCCGTACTCAGCCTGCATCCAGAGAAAGTATAAGCGCCTATCTGGGACAACCAATCATAGTTCTAAACAGAAATGCCGAGTAAAAGGTCCGTGCAATGTGCATTCTCGAATGGACGCCAAGAGGTAATACATGATTGCAACATGCAAGTTATGATGATCAACAATAGACATTGCAACCAAAAGATGACAAATAGGTATCATTTCTGACAACTGATTAATCACTGAACTTGAGAGCACAGGCCTATCATTTTTCACAGTCTACAATGTTAAGGTCAGGTTCAGTAGTCCAGTGGTTTCCATGATGCGATTTTCCTAAGTAAGCAGACAAACGAAACATACAGCGGTAAATGGAAAAGGAACTAAGATTTCAGCACCACAGTTAAGTATATTTTCTTTTGATATTAATAAAATGATAAAATCAAGACAGCGCTAGTAAAAAGAAATTATTACTAGAAATTAAACATACGCTGTAACCATGCTCTTCTGAAAATATCTGTGGTTCACATTACTTCCTGGAGCTGCATCACATGGATTCAGCAAGCACTGTGTGTAGTTGAATCGAACCAGGACTAGTACTTGAGTGGGCTGTGATTGAGATCAATTAAGCAGGCATACGTTTTCCAGCTTCAAACTTATCTCCGCACCTTGCATCATGACTCACGACCTAGCCTCCGATGGAGGACTGCAAAAGACATCTGCAGGTTTGTGTTGTTTATCATAATCTGCCCTCATCTGCAACAATAAAATGCTGGTCTCTCAAATGAGGAACTGAAGCTTTAAAAAAGACAAACATGTAAACAATATATAGCAATGGATTATATAAGAAATAATACTGCGTCCCCAAACTTTTAAACATCTGGTGTTTCTATTGATGAACTAACAGCATGAATCCACACTGTGGTTTGTCCCAATCACTCATAAATGTTTGAACGTTGCACCTAAATAGCAAAGCAAAGTTTCAACAGCACTCACAGGAAAACCAAAAGGCAAGTGTTGTTTCCTATAAGATTTCTGTGAATTTCTACAGTGCAAACAGGCCTTAAAGCTTTAGACCTGTTTGCGTCATCAAATGGAACCAAACTTCGACATAAAAAAAAATAGTTTGAAAACTGAACAAACGATATCAAAGGAAACTGACAAACAAAAAGTTTCCCAAAAAAATAATAATTAACTAGGCTCCTCAGATGTCTCTTCATCTCTGCATGATGCGCAGCATCTCACAGGAGCTGCTTTCAGGAATTGGAACGATATAGGATGTAAATTCAGTCATCACAGGAGTAAAGAGCCTTATCAAAGCAGATTCAGTGCAGCGCAAAAGAAGAAACTAACAAACAAGAATTCTCAAAGCGTTAATCTATTTAAAAAACGAACTAAGCTCCTCAGATGTCTCTTCATCTCCACACGGTGTGCAGCATCTCACAGGAGCCGCTTTCAGGAATTGGAACGACATTGAAGGTAAATTTGGTCATCACCGGAGCACCCAACCTTAACGAACCAGATTTGGCACAGCGTTCCGCGTACCTTGTCTTGCATGGAAAAAGAAAGAACAGGTATCCAGCCCCGAACTAAAAGAAGGAAAAAAAATACTCAAACTGTGAACACGCAGATCCCACTCCTTAAGCCACTAGTCGCAAAACATGAATAACCCAAAACCAGCTCATCGACTGGGAGGAATCATACAGCAGTGGTACCTACAAAGCTATTTGGTAACGAATCATTGAAACAGTAACAAATAACAGTAATAAAGACATTTAGATTTCAGGAGGGAGCTAGGGTTTGTGCATGCGGAAAGGTGGTTACGGGCTTGCGGCAAAGAAAAGCGGTCGGAGACAACGTAGTACCACCAGATTTCGACGCAGGGGTTGCAGCTCAAACAGGAGCCGCGGACGCCGGGGACGCCGCGCCGCTCCCACCCGCCGACCCGCGGCAGCCGGTGCGAGCGCCACACCCGCCGCCACCGAAACGAGGAATAAAAGAGACTGACGAGGCGAGAACGCGAGAGACGCGCGACAGGCCTTGGGCTGTGGGAAGTAAGAGGGCTTCAGGGGCCTCGCGCCATCGCTAGCCCACCCGGTTGTTATGGGCCCAATTCGCCTCAGCCTTGGAACCTGACATGTGGGGGCCGCTGCATAGTTAGCCACCAAGGATTGATGACATGGCACCATATCGGACAACTATTGCGGTCTTCAAACACCTTTGTACAATTAGGATTCATCCAGATTTTGCTTAGTTCTCTGTTTGCCCTCTCAAATGGGTGATAGGGAACGATATTGGAGTAGCCATGATTAGTTGTTTACAATGGACGTGGTGGAGAAAAGACTATCAAATTTAGTTGTAATTTTCAATTTTGATAGTCTTTTCTGTACCAATTATTATTTTCCTTATGAAACTACTACCGTGCGGCGTCGTGACATTTAAAGTTAACTACTGCAGCATTAGAAATTACTTATTACAACATTACAAAACATACATAAAAATGACTATATCATCCGATTCTAAGATTAAAAAATTCCCGCCGCAACGTGACACCACATTTTATGTAACATCTACTAAGATGAACAAATCACAAAAACAAGTTTTGCAACATCATTGTCTGCTTTTTGTTACATTTAAATTATAATCGCAATATTGTCAAACTACATCTACAACATCCTAAAAATATTAAAAATGTAAATAAAATATACATTTATTGGTAATATGTAACGAAAACAATCAATATATAAGATTGCAACATTCAATTGTGATATTGCAACATATGATATTTGTCACCGCAACATAATTTAGATGAAACTTTCACTGCAGCGCTACCGCATGGCCATTGTAACAAAATACGCGTAAAAATTCCCACCACAACATTCATCACTATGATTAGATTAGAGTATTATTTGGCCGCAACGTCATTATATGCCTATTCCAACAAAATCGCGGGTAGAAAATTTCCGCTGAACATCCGTTGTTGGGATAGGGTATCCGGCTTCTGGATGGACCATCGGACGTCCTCTACCTCTGCTTAGCATTACCATTTTCCTTAATATATAAATGTCATAAAGCGTCGTTTTTATCAAAATAAATAAATAATAAAGCAGATCAGGGGGACGGAAAATCTAAACATAAAGACTGTCAGCCGGGCCCAACCATGTCTCATCTGTCGTTCTGTAGCCGTGCGCTCAGGCGTCCACACCACCGAGCAGCCGCAGCCGCAGCCAAACCTCTGCGAGCTCGCTAATGGCGTTCGCGCTGTCCACGCTGCCGTTCGTGCCCTCTAATCCCTCGCCATCCTCCCGCGCCCCCGCTGACGCCGCGTTCCCTCCTCGTCGGGTCCACTTCTCTGCCGCCGTCCGGAGCGGCGGCGGCGACCTCCCGCTTGCCTGTGCTGCGCCGCGGCATCGCGGGCGGGCTCCAAGGCGGCGCCGCGGAGGGAGATTGTTGGTCTGGGCGTCGGCCGACTACTACGCGACACTGGGCGTGCCGCGCTCTGCGACCAACAAGGACATCAAGGCCGCCTACCGGAAGCTTGCGCGCCAGGTGTTCGACGCTTGCCCCCTCCTACCCAAACCTCATTTTTAGAATTCATCACTTCCGGTTGAGTATGGCATAAGGTTGGACCACATGATTGGAGTTCATGCAGGAAGCTAAAGTGTCGAGAAATTCCGTTTAATGTGTTGCGTGGCCTGAATTGCGATATTGCAAAAATGATGGTAGATTAACCACCCATCATAGAAGATCCCATTTTTGCTGTCACCCATATTGTTGTTGGTAAATGCTGGATTACATGCTAGGGGGTTAAGGGCCTCACCTAGTACTTCATTATGGACACTTAAATGGGTTTGAATTGGCGAGCTACCAACAATTTGCGAACTTAGTCCTCGCAATGTAAAACCTAGCCTGATTGCCAATTGAATTTGTTGTAAATGGCTGGTGGCTTAATTTAATTTGCACATCCAGGGCGTTTATGGTAGGGAGTGTTGTTTATGGTTGGAGTCCCTGAATGCTTGTTAATGGTTTCTTTGCAAATTTCTGTGATAATTCACATTATGTCCAGAAGTTGACTTTGAAGACATAAGCTCCCCCTTAATCTTGTAAATATGAAGCAGCCAATCGAATGAAAGGTTTTGAAAATATTTAGATGAAAGGCAACTATATTTGCACAGTGCAACAATGCATTGTACAGTGATCCTGCATCTTTTAATGCATGGGAAAAGTTGAATCTCAGAACTTATAGTTTAGTTTTAATTTCGTTTTAATGCAGAATTCATTAACAATATTAAACTTATGCCATTGGACCATGACATTTACAAGAATTTTTGCGTGGAATATCAGTGTTTAGCTCACATGGCAGTGCTTATTTTTCTACCTTGTAATTCTTCTGTCACCTGTAACTGCTATTTCTGCATATCTTACCATCCAATCCGCTATTCCGCACATGTAATTCTTCTGTCACCTGTAACTGCTATTTCTGGAACCACCAAAGTTACGTGAATTAGCATTAGCGGAATAGCGGATTGGATGGTAAGATATGTTTTGCATAAATCCAAACCTCCAGTATAACATGCTTGTGCATAAAGCCAGACCTGGCTAAGTCTTTGGGACACCCTTTGAAGCCTACAGTGGCCCTCTATTGGACCAAGCAGAGTATCTTATTCTTTCTCTACTATCTAGATTTTCTAGGTTAATCGGCCTAACATACGCCACTTAGCAGGTTCTGAAGCTTTTGATTCATAGCTGACTTTCATGTTTATTTGTCAATCTACCAAGTGAAAAGTTTTTGCTCTGCAACTACGTTCCTGATCACTCGGTTTGCGATGCTCTCAGAACATAAATGTAGATTCAGTTTTTTTTTGGGGAATAAATCATGACATCTTCCTTTTTCTCTTTGTCTTTTAGTACCATCCTGATGTCAACAAGGAGCCTGGAGCAACTGAAAAATTTAAAGAGATAAGCGCAGCATATGAGGTATACAATGTTTCTTAACAAAGTACGAGGTATCTAGTATTTTTCTTGATGTGTCCATCTGCCGTTCTGGTTATTTTGCTGTTATGCTTTAGGCTTAGATAATAACTGAATAATCTGTTGAAGTTCTATCATGAAAATTGGCCGAAAAATTCCCCTAATCAGTATGACCTTGAGGTTTCGACTGTGCTTTCTTGACTTTGATAATTTTAAAAAAGTAATTCATGATTTATCAGTTTACCAAGTAAAATAGTTTACTGTGAATCTGTGATGCTATTACCAGAAATGTGATTTTTTCCATGATACAGTTTGCAATTTGTAATGAACAGTCATGATCTACTTTTGAATTAAGGAGAGTTATTATTGTTTTCTTATTTTTTTATGCCACTTTATATATGTACTCAAATAAATAAGTATTTCACCACTTTTTTCTGGTGTTTTACATGTATAAGTATGGTTAGCGTTGTACTACTGTTTTCTTAATCAGCAAACTTAATAATCAGTTTGTATGGCATGGTTAGTTTTATAGTTTTGGATTCAGGGTCTTGACTCCACCATCAACTTGATTACGATTTTCTGTTTTCTTCCACTGCTCATTTTGGGAGTACTGAATCTCATTGTCATCACTCATCAGATATTGTCAGATGAACAGAAGAGGGCATTATATGACCAATATGGTGAAGCTGGGGTTAAGAGTGCGGTTGGAGGCTCGGGTGGAGCTTACACAGTACTGCTTTTCCACTTATTTTTTTTATGAAAAATCTAGCTTTAGCAGCCACAATGTTTCACTATATATGTCTATTAACTCAAGTTCTTTAGCTCAGAAGGATACTATTACTATGTGTTATTAGCTCTTGCCCATCTTTTTCATTAAACAAGCTTTCTTAGTTATTTCACTGATCTTTTCTCTATGCAGACTAATCCATTTGATCTCTTTGAGACATTCTTTGGAGCAAGCATGGGTGGCTTTTCTGGCATGGACCAGAGCACATTTAGGACACGCAGGCGAAGCACTGCTGTTCAGGGTGAAGACATCAGGTTTGTTGCAACTTGCAAGGCTAGTTTTGTTTCTATTTGGAATATTTCAAATCTAATTTTCATTTTCACTACTAATCGTTGTAGTTAGTGTAAACTTTAAATATCCAGCTTTATTTGTCCGAACACAATATATGTATTAGTTGGCACTTGGTAATGGCATAATGCCTGGGTACGTGGAATAATAGGTTGCTTTGTAAAAGTGAATGATACAATGAAATTGTAATCTTCATTCCAATTGAGATGCTTATCTGTTCACGTTGCTTTCCAAATTCCAATAACCTGGCAGCTACTAGTCTGTTTATCTATACACTAGGAATTCTACAACTTTTGACTGCGAATGACATATCTCATCAAACACTTCTAGAGCAATGTAAAAATAACAAAATTGGTACTTCCAATTATTGGGCCCAAAACCAGTACTGGGGAGGAAGCAGTTAGTTCCTGCAGTTTTTTCCACTTAACTCTGCTTGGCCCCTTTTTTTTTGGCCCCACCTTAACTTTTTTGCATTTTTTGCCACACTGAAATATATAAAAAATTGCAGTTAGTACTACTTTTGATACCTTTTTTTAATGAGACAGGTATGTTGTTTATTGAGTGCTTTAGAATAGTTACAGGACCAGTGTAATTTCTAGACTGACACAAACTTGTTCGATCAGATATGATGTCATTCTGGGCTTCACAGAGGCGATATTTGGAACAGAGAAAGACATTATATTATCTCATTTGGAAACATGTGATACATGTGGTGGCTCTGGATCGAGGGCTGGCTCCAAGATGAGAATATGTTCCACATGTGGTGGGCGAGGGCAAGTAATGCGAACCGAGCAAACCCCATTTGGTCTGTTCTCCCAGGTAACAAGGAGCATCCTATTTAGATTTTAGACCACTTAACTTTATAATATTATCTCAGAGATTTATAGTGAAAAAATGGTGGCAACAATATGACAGCTTTCATGTTGCTTGTTGTTGTGGACTGACTTTGTTGTTGTGGACTGACTTAGCATTAGCATGTAAATTATGCTTTATTGCCTAGGTTCAAGGGCTCAAGATTTCATTTCAGCACAATAGTCAAAATAAACTATGCATATAGCCTTTGGGTAGCTGAATTTCTATGTAATTAAAATTAGATTTCTCTCTCTCTCTCTCTTGTAGGTTTCTATTTGCCCCGCTTGTGCTGGAGAGGGTGAAGTCATTTCCGAGTATTGCAGGAAATGTTCTGGAGAGGGGCGTATTCGTGTCAGGAAGGAGATCAAAGTAAAAATCCCTCCAGGAGTGAGTAAGGGTAGCACTCTTCGTGTACGTGGGGAAGGTGATGCAGGACCAAAAGGGTAAGCAAATCACTTAGAAGAGAATGTTTAGCTTTCTGATCTAGAGGCAATAAAATGGATCGCTTGTATTATGCTACTGGTTTGAGATTCTCATGCTTGTAATCTTGTGCCATATGTTGCATACCTTTGGATAAATTTTTGTCGAGAACATGGCATGATGTACAGGTGCTTGAATAGGGGCAAACATAACTTGCCAATGGCATACTCACAAGATGTATGTTATATTTGAAATTCTTAGTCTTTTTCATTTCATGTAGATGAATGGAAGTTTATTGTATTTAGTGTTTTGGGATTTAGATCTGTGCTCGTGCTTTCTGCAGAAGATATTTTGTCGAATCTGGAGCATACACGAATACTGAGTAACATTATATTGTGTGTGTTAATTTACCTTTTCAAGAAAGCTATGCCACCACTGCAGTGTATAAAACTTAAAAAACATGTTCAGATATCTCGCTATGTCTGTGTGGTCATGCCTTGCTTTAGCCTAAATGCATTTATATTCTTCAAATTCTTATCGTCTATGTCCAACACTTTCATGTGGAAAACAGTGGGCCTCCAGGAGATCTTTATGTTTGCCTCGATATAGAGGAGCCATCAGATATCAAAAGGGATGGTATAAACTTGTATTCAACTGTCTCAGTAAGCTACATTGAAGCTATTTTGGGCACCACTAAGAAGGTAAATTTGCTCACTGTCATAAGCTATTGTGATTTTAGTTAGTTTCAGTCATAGTTCACTATCTTGCTCAGTAAGAATCTATTTTGCTTCCATAGAACTAACAATAAATGTCTGGAACTTGTCACTTCACTTGATAACTGGAGATTAGAAACATGCAAAAATTGATGGTGCCTTATATTAAGTAAAATAGCCTAGTTACTTGTGCTGATGTGATTAGCAAACTTCAATTGGATGTGTATGTGAGACCCCAAGTTTATGTTTCAAATTTAATCTCACAGGTCATGTAGCTAGTGTTATGCATATGGTTTGACCGACTTTCAGCTTTTATTTGGCCTGCTTTACGCACACAATGTTCATTAAACAAACTGATTGCGTCTTCAAGTGATATAAAGTCTGCTCCAATTGATTTTTGCCCAACTGATACAAGGTTTTTTTTTTGTTCTTTTTAACTATCATGAATGATTCAGAGAAGACTAATTCTTGGTGGATTTTGTTTCAAATATGAATTGAACTGTCTTTGAAATGTTTCTTTTGACATAAAGTATATAGGTCTGTATAGCCATTCCTTTCTAATTGTTTTCATGAGCAGGTCAGAACTGTTGATGGAACCAGTGAACTTCGAATACCTCCAGGTACCCAACCTGGTGATGTAATTGTCTTAGCAAAGCAAGGCGTTCCATCATTGAATAAGCCATCTATACGTGGTGATCATCTATTCACTGTTACTGTCACAATACCCAAACGTATAAGGTGAAAATATGTTTTCTGCTTGAGCCTACCTTTTCAAATACTTTGCTACTATCCTAGAGTACTGAGCCACATAATTTCTCAGTTAGTATTCATAATCTCTAATTTGTTGGTTCTTTCAGTGGGCGGGAAAAGGAATTACTTGAGGAACTTGCATCTTTGAGTGGTGGTGGTTTTGCTCGAACAGCCGCCAAGCCGAAGCCGGCCAAGCCAAAACGTATACATTCGAATCACTCACTCTGCTTCTTTCCTGCATCCCTCCCTTCCCCAGCAAAGAATTTATTCCTATTTTGGATTTTTACTATCAGAAGTTTGTTGGTGCCTTGTCATTACCACTTGATGAGGAATGAAATTTCCTTAAAAAGAAATTAGAGACTTACATCTGCTATCTGTGTTGCAGCCGTTCATGAAGAGAAAGAAGTTGGCACAAGTCAAGAAGATGCAGGTAAATCCAATGAAGGAGAGGGTGGGTGGTTGAAGAAACTTACAGATTTCGCAGGGTAAATTTTTGAACTTGATTTCACTGCAATGTCATTCTAGATGGCCTCTGTTCATTAATTTGTATTTATTGATCTTATATTCATACACGTTTTCTTAAACTATATGCTAACGAGGTAATGCCATGCTGAAAATTTTTCCTTTATACTGACCATATAGATTACCCCCCCCCCCCCCCCCCCCCGGGTGTCTGGTGGTATAAAAAAACATATGTGATCTTTGGGATGCAAACTATATTAAGGGAAAAGTACAAGTGTAGTAATATGGAAGACTGTAGATGTCTTCTTCTGTTGAAAATGAACCAACCTAACTAAATCTTGTAATATGTTGATTGACTGTTCTCATCGTATATTTGTTTTTGGGATATCTCCTGTATTTTGACATAGTTCCTTGCTGAATTCTTTCAGGTCCATTGCCAATGGCGCTGCGAAGTGGCTGAATGACAACCTGTAGGCTGTAAATATTTACTATAGTCCAATCTGCAATTTTTCGATTCATTCCGATCCCTACATCCATTTTGTTGGAGAGCGTAGAGATTCTCAGGCTGGAACTGAGGGCATGAGACGTGTCAACTAATATAGTCGGCGCAATAATATGTTTCTCCCTTGTAAAGGAATGATTTTTATGTAGTTGCAGTTATTCCAATTCTCCAAGTGCATGTAGCAGCCTGAAGTTGCGTGATGCTGATCTGAAACCCAGAGATTCGCAATGTTGTAAATATATGTTTAATTCCTGAAGTAGGGTTTCATGAAACCTTGGGTTCTGTACGTGAGGTTTTTGGTTAACTAAATTCAGGACCAACGGATACTCGTATTCTGATTTCCCAAGATGTGAACCTTCCGTTGAGGCAAGTCAGTGCTCAGTGGATTGCAGCTGCTTTCAAAACTCTTGTTCTGATGCCGGGTTGCTCCAGGGAGCGGCAGTGGAAGCCCTCTCGGGTCGCGTCGTCTAGCTTGTGACAAGAACAGAAGACTCTGCTATTGTTAATTTCAGGCTTTTGCCAAGACAGCCACAGCAACGGCATTAAAAAAAACATTCAGCCAGACTTGCAAATTTTCGATCTTACAAGATGGCCATCGAAATCTTAAAGAAGTCATACTAAATGGTCTCAAGTTCCGACAAGGAGTACTCGTATCAGTCCTCCGATGAGCTCGCCTTGAGCAAAATCAAAACTGCAGCTACGACAGGCAGGGACACCATCAGCAGAGCTAGCACAATGTTTGGCCTTGTGATGTCAGGGAGCAGGATGCTTCCGTACTTTATAACCGCGGCGCCACCAACGGATCCGAGGCCCAATGTCCACAGGTAGCTGGAGTCATCCTGTTTAACACATGAGAGGAAAACAGATTTTATCGTTAAGAGACCCTTTGCTTGGAAAAGCACGAAAATGAATACTCATTTCCAAGGGCAAGAACTTCAGGGAATGGTTACTGGAACTGGAGGTCTGGAGCAAAACATATTCAGTGATCTATCCTCACTAGAGATCGTAATGCCAAAAAGAAAAGAAAAGAAATTTTTTGTTGTGCTATCGAATAAGATACTCCAGGTGCCTATTTGATACAGCATGGCCTCATTCGTGTAGAACTCGGCATTCGATCAGACCATGCTCACAAGATTGTTGTGGAATGTTTGTGTGAATTGTCGCTACATTATCGTGACTTCATGAGAAGGCCAAAATTTTATACCGGGACCAGTCACCTATCCGTTAATGGAAGTGTACAGGGCAAGAGAAGAGAACACCGACCTTGGGGATTCGCCCCGCGCCCGCGTCCGTTTCGGCCTCGGCGGGGTCGCGGCTGGAGAGGCGCGCGGGACCTCGGGTGCCGCGGCTCCTCGTGGCCGCGAGACCGACCGGCGCGGCCACCCGGGGGTTTTGCCGGCAGCTCACCCGGTAGAGGCTGCAGCGCCGCGGCGCCAGGTTTGTGCTGGGATCGGCGGCTCGTGGCGGCGCGGCTGGAGTGGCCACGGCAACCGCGCGGGCACCCGCCATGGACGCCAGACTGGCTGGGGAACGCTGCTGCCTCAACTACCAAAAGGCAAGCAGTGGGGAACGGGCTCGCTCGACGGAGCGTTACGTTATCCAGACTGGGCCGCCAGGCATGCAAGCCACCGTCTCATTTCACTTCCCAAACAACATGACGCGCTTGATGAAATGCGTTTCTTTTAGACAAAAGAATTCAGACCACACGATCTGATACAAATTCACGCAAACAAAACAACCAGCTATATTCATCTCAACAGATGTTCCACAAAAATTGGCATAGTTTATCACAACATTGTCAAAACTGCAAGTCGGTACAACTTCGGGATAGCACTACAGCGACTCCGCACCTATCTCAGCTCGCTCTTACAGAACCTTCTTTTTTGCTGCTGCTAATGAACTACCAGTACAAAACTACAAATAAACACCCAGCACAACGAGCATGGCAGGGCATCGGCGTTCCACAAAGTTAGAAGTAGGTTTTCCGCTTCCGCCCTGTGTACTTCGTGTCCGCGGGCACATCGTGTCCTCTTCTTCTCATCTGCTCCTTTTTCTTCAAGAGCCAATCCTTACCTTTCCCGTTCTTTTTCGTCTTCTGCCTCTTCTTCGACCTATTCCTCTCATATATGCCCACCTGCATCAAGAGGACAATTTCATCCACTGCTGGTATAATGCCCATCCATGGTCACACAGTAGAAATATCATAACTCATAAGATAAGAGCCTAAAAGTTGGAGAAACACAAGAAAACTATGATATTGCGATTATTCCTGAGCGAAATAACTACAAACAACTTAGTAATTAATCATGGCATTCAAGGCAACAGCAGCATCTATAGCAATTAGGAAAATAGGGATTAATAGAGTACTGAAGAAGCAAGTTAGAAATGTTTATTTTTTAGAAGGATCTCCGGATACTACATTTGGAATTACCTATTCACAAGTGGCTATATGATTGTTTAATGATAATTCCAGTAGCTGGTTCATAGCAAGCACTAAGCAGTAACTGAACTGCTTCAATCTGAGACTCATCAATAAACATGGATAACTTACAATGATAGTAAAGGAGGAGCCCAGAATAAACAATACAAGATAAGCAATAGACGGAAAAATGAGATAACATCAAAACAGTAATAAATAGATAAATGATTTATGTACAAGAAATGAGTTCTGTGAAGTGTTAGCTTACTGTTTTGTCACCATCTTCATCACTGCTCCCATCATCCTCGTCGTCACTGCACATCTCACCATTTTCACCTTTACCCTTTGGAAGCAACGTATTAATCGAAGGTGGGCCACAAGTGAGGACAAGGTAGGACTTCTTTGCTTTTGAACTGTCATAAGAAACACATGCTCATAAGCACACAGCCAAAAATTTACAGGACCGTTGGCACAAAATTGTTATGAGGTGATTGAATCCTTACCTATGAGGCCAGTCAACAACCACTCCACCAGCAAAACCAGCACGCATGGCAAAAGTCACAATCATTTCACTCTGCTTCACGTTATCAGCATAAAATTGTAGAACAGCTCTTGCTCCCCTAGCCAGGCATCTATATAACGAACCAAAGAAAGCCCTGCAAATTATACCCCATGTTGAGGTTAAAAATTGGTTGCAAACAACCTAAGAAAAATAGGACAACCAAAATTCAAGTACACACTTTAACCGCAATCTTGGATCATGAGAGGACTTGTCAGCATTGCATAACCACTGCATACCATCGGCAAACATAAGGCATTGTTGTGAACTGAGGAAATAGGAATGAGATAACCATGATCAGTAAGTTGCAGAACTTAAAAGGTTAAAGATTACCTGAACTGCTGAGATACTAATTGCACCATCAATAACTCCTGGTCGCAAGCCCAATCCCTGGAACATGAATTAATATGAATATAAATAATCCAAAATAAGACGAGTTGCAGACTGTGACTCTGGTAAAGCAACTTTGAAGACATTAGCATAGTTGTGTTAAGAAAATATTGAGAAACATGGTGAAAATTATGATTCACAAAGCCCAGCATTTGTACATTGTGATAGGTCAATTCTAAATAATTCTAGATTCATGGATTCAACACTTCTTTAAGATCTCCATGGCCCACTGTCAACGTAGAAGTACCTTCAAAGTCCAAACTTTTACAATCATAAACTTTGAAGGTACTTCTATATTTACAGTGGAGGATTGACTCTGAGAACTATTGTGGTCAAGTATGCAAGTTATGTGCAATGGTAGTGCTACCAAGGATGAATTAACTTATCACATATAACTCAATACAATCGTGCATTTCCCTGCAGGTTTATGACACATATATCTGAAACTTAAGCCCCTTTCACTGGCATAACACTCCTCATACCTGACCCATATCTGCAAGTAGTAGGTCACCTTCTGTTTCACGCTCCAAGGCAACATCTATGAAAAAAACGCTGAAGTTGTAAAAAGGGAAGCAGGTAACAATCGGTGCCAAATAAGCCTGAGAGAAAGGAACGAAGAGAGTTCCTCACCAAGCATCGACTTTGAAATGTCATAGCCAATCCAGTGGTGGCCATGCTCCGTCAATGTCTCGCCACTAAGTCCAGAACCGCATCCTGGCAATCAGAACACACACAGTCATCGAAGGTAACACTTCTTCAAAATACATACGCCTTTCGTTTGCCAAAGCAGCATAGTGTTGCGTGTTCAATCAAACGCGGTCGCGAATTATGGATCTTCTCAAAAAACCATTCCCCCCGTGAAAGCAGCAGACCGTCCAGTGTTCTATCGATACCATGAGGCTGAAGAGAAGATGCTGACCTATATCGAGAAGCAGCTTGGGGACGCCATCGTTGGGGAGAGAGAGCAGCTCCAGCGCCCTCTCCGAAATCCTCGACTGAAAGAAGGCATGATTCTCCGAATCAGCACCGCGGGAAATCGGCAAAGCTCATATCAAACGGGGTAGGTACTTTGCTTGCTCACCTGGATTTCGATGATACGGGAGGAGGTGGTGTACTTGCGGGCCTCCGATTCATTGTAGAATACATCCGGCGGCGCCTGAAACTCCGGCCGAGGCATCCTCGCTCTCCTCCGAGTCCCCCTCTCTTCGGTTTCTCTCCTCGCAGGCACAAACGCCGCCGCCGCCGCCGAGGTGGGTGTGGCGTGCTCGCGCGCCGCAATGCTGCTCTCGAGGGCTCTCTCTCTCTCTGTCTCTCTCTCGCGGAGGTGATACTGGGCTCTTAGTGGGTCTAGCGGGCCGCGCACGTTTCTAATGGGAAAGGCCTCAAAAGAACCGGCCCACTAAAGCGTCGCCCTTATAAATAATCCTCGCACCCTTCTAGGGCAGCGTTTGGGGAGCATCCACCGCCGCCGCAACAGCCCTAGTTCCTCGTCTCCTCCCAAATCGCCCGAGCACCACAGCTCCGCCGCCGCCGCCGCCATGGGTAATGATCTTGTCATCTTCTTCCCCATCACCACTTGTGTACATCCCTGTAGTTAATCGCCTTACTGAGTGAGTTCTGACGGGTTTTCTGTGCTCTTGACGCAGGTAAGGTTCACGGATCGCTGGCCCGCGCTGGGAAGGTGCGTGGGCAGACGCCGAAGGTGGCGAAGCAGGACAAGAAGAAGAAACCCCGCGGCCGCGCCCACAAGCGCATGCAGTACAACCGCCGGTTCGTCACCGCCGTCGTCGGATTCGGCAAGAAGCGCGGCCCCAACTCCTCCGAGAAGTAGATCTAGCTAGGCCAGCCGCCTGATTCATACTCATGGGTTCTCGGCCCCTTCTTCTGTTTTTGTTCCCCAGTAGTTTCGTTCGAGTAATCAAGTTTTTGGTGTTGTGCTGATAACAAGTTGAAGACCTAAAGCTATCATCTGAATTGATGTTACTGCAGTCTTGTTAAGTACGATACGCATCGTTTACTACATGCCAATGGGTGTCTCTGATCAAGTTGCCTGCTGTGTTTGGCTATTCGGAATGTTGAAACATGTTTGAGTAGCGAATTTGCCTGCTCAGGAATCCAGTGTAGTTGGTTTCAGTTAATTCTGCTTGGCCGTGAGATTGGTGAGGCTGAGATGGGTTTGTGCAATTGTGATCAATAGGCTGGACAAATTGGCCATGGTGATTCTTTTGCCTATGTAGGATGGTGGTCTGGTGGAGAACTGGAGACATGTCTAATTTGTTTACTAGGCAAGTTGCCTATTGTGATCAACTTATTTTAGTTTGGATTGTTTCAGTTGATTCTGCATGGACACGCTGAAATTGATAGGGTCTCTGATGTCCACTCAAATGAACCCAACACTCTGTTAATGTGCATGTTTTGCAGAACACTAGAGTGTGAACCTTCACTTTGCTTCAGTTCATTCTGTGTGGCTTTGAAATTATTCGAAATGAAATCTGTATGCGACTGTGGAGATACACATCCGCGCATCTGATAACGGGAAGCTGCTGGTGGCGCACAGCGAATCTGCCCAGCGTCCGATCAGTCGCCAAACGAGCCCAATCAGTTTGAACGGCCCATTATACTCCTGAGCCGGCTCCAGGCAGCCCAATCCATGCGGAAGCCCATTTGAGTTGCGCCTCTCAACTCTGAAGCAAACTGTCTCTGTGAGATTGTCACACGCACACACCGATCACAGATGAACAAAATGCAGAGCTGCTGTGGCTGGTTGTCATAATGTTTTTTTTTAAAAGAATGTTGTCATAATGTCAGTGGCCAATAGCAACTGTTTAGTGTTACAGTACGCAATACTATCTCTGAACATGTGCTTGAGCGCTGAATTTCGATCGATTCTCTTGACTGAACATCACAGTTTTATCCGATCGTTTTTTCGGATGACACTGCCGGTTGCATCGAGTGTTCCGAATTCTTTGACCCCGCAACATTGAGCTCGCCTGCTCGCTGACGCTTCTCCAGTAGCAGTGTGCCACAGCATATCAGAACTGAGAAGAAGCAGCAAAAAATAGAGGCGGCGGTCAGACGGGTGCTCCCCCGGCAGCGTGCAGGGCACCGTCTGATCCGGGCAGCCCCGCCCATCGGAGAGAATCGCGGCGGCCCTCCGGTCTCCGCCCCCGTGGCCTCGCGTCTTCCCGAGGCCTGACAGCGTTCTGCCACCGCATCCGCATGGCACGCCAGCACGAGGAGATTCTTGTGCGACCGATTGAAAACTCCACTGCCGCACGCCTCCGAGGACGACCAGAGGAGTGTGCGCCAAGAAACCTCGGATTGGGTACAAAAGGTACAAACATATTCCCGCACACGATGAGATGAGGTGTGGCGCACTTCTACGCTTTATAATTCCTCCCTTCTAAATTGTAGGTTGTTTTGATTTTTAATTTATAGATATTATTATGCATCTAAATTTACACTAGTGTATAGCAAAAACTATACACCTAGAAAATTCAAAATAATCTACAATTTGGAATAGAGTGAGTACAAATCTTTTGTTGTTTTTCCCCTAAAACACAACGGTGACAAGTCTTGCAGTTGCAATTGACAAAGTCACCACAAACATACCGCTACTAATAAACACGTACTGGAAAAAAAATCATCAATGCTTTAAAATACAAATATGTAAAAATTTGAAAACTCCATCAAGCTGAGTCGAGAACTTAAACGAGTTTCACACCACAAGGAACCTATTCAATTAAGCTACACTCACTTTTGATTCTTATTTTTCTGCCCTTGAAAAATATTATAACAAGTCATCTAGTAAGTGTTCTTTTCGATTTGCGAGCGGGATAATAGTTCAGAAAAAATCTGCAAGTGCTGATGCAAAGGGTTATTAACTGTGGTGATTTTCCTAGTGTGCTGAAATTTGCTTTCCGTATCTTTGAGTTTCCCTACGACCCAATCCGTAGCACAATTATATTCATGCATGTTGAACGGTATGTTTAGCGCAGGTCCCAACATGTGTCAGGTTTCCGTTCTTCGTGCAGTGTAATTTGTACGTTTGACCCGGGGATGCATGTGGACATTCGCATCCTCTATATATGCTCAAGTACGCCATGGCAAAGTCTAAACGTTTTATTCTAACTGAGACATGCGTGAGAACATGCTTTGTTTGACTCTTGTGCGGTAAACGAAAGATTAGTCGGAACAACATTACAAGTAGCCCGTGGCCCTTTTACTCATGGGCACGGTGAAGTTCGGTTAACACTATGACGCGGACTGCAAGATGGTTCTGTTGGGCATCATGCCATCCCACATTGTTTTCTTCAATTGTTTAGCCAATCCAATCAGAGAGGACCGGCAAAGTTCTTTGTGCTCACTGTACTCCGATCTTATACTGTATAATTCAAATGCATGGACTCATCAGCACTCAAATGTAGGGCCCAAATGTAGCCACAAGTTGGATCACTCACCAGAAAAGGTGCACTGTGCCATCGCCGTAACCACACATTGCATGTTCCTCCTGCTGCCCAATTCCAAACCACACACAATGACACAATGAAAAACAAAACAAATGAAACATCTTACATGCAACACGATCGAAAACCATGTGCCTAATTTCCCTGAACAAGCACACAAGCAGCTACTACCAGCTAGTGTCACTTTTTGCAGATGAGGTACGGTGTCCAGAGATGATTTTGATCCGTGATTGACAGAGTGACACTCCCCAGCTGGCTTGATGTGCCAAAAGAGGTTGGTGAGAGACAGAGAAGGTAAAGCGAAGGGGTTCATGTTCTTCAGAGACTGGCAGTCAATTCGTCAGGAGGGGTACGGTGGCCTATACATATTCTTTCTCCATTGGGATTGGGGTCCTTAACCTCTTCCACCAACCCCTTGCCGGCACTCGCCCGCTTCCTATCCTCCTCTCGGCTCTATAAATGGCCGCCCATCATCTCTTCTCCTCCTCCCCCTTCCCCCAACACACCATCTCTTATCTTGAATCTTGATGAATCCCTAGGCTAGGCAGGCATTTGCATATCCACCCCTCTTCTTGGAGCTCAATCTTCCTCGTTCTAGCTCTTTCTGTTTTCCCTTTCCCGATCTGATCACCTGGGGTAATTGCATGTCTATTGGATCTACATGAGTAGATGGCCCTCTTTGCGATCTTCCACAGCTTTCTTGAACTGCTGCGTGAATTCGAAGTGGCAGAACAGATTGCTTGGGTTCAGCCGGAGATCTACCGATCGAGCAGTTCAATAAAGCTGTGGGAAATTGCAAAGAGAGACCAATTGATCAGCGTTCTGCATCGGAGAAGATTATGTGGTGCCCGGAGGCACGGATGGGCGAGCAAAATGATGGATCTATATCATCTGTGCGCTGCATCACAACAAGGTACAATTTTCTTTCTGGTTAGGTTTATGAATGTACGTATATATGTGTATGTGGAGGCTACTAGTAGAAAGAAAAATGGTTGATTTCAGCATCTCCACTTCTTTGTCCTGTATTTTTCCCTAGTTATATAGAAGAGATTATCTCCAGGAAAATTTGCTCCCCGTAGCTGAAATTTTAGTTTCTCTTAGATTAGATTATTTTTTCCTTGAACAGCGCATGTTCTCCTTGATTATTAATTAGTCTTCAATATTCATGAAACAATTTATACATATAGTCTATGTAGGCACTACTTTTCTTCGATGGTCATGCTTAATTATTAGCCGCTTGTCTTCGATGTAAATTCATTCTTTTAATGGTAGTTTTTTTTGAGGAAATTAATGGTAGTTTCAACTTTACGTTTTCTCCATGTATACTATATATCTCACACAGTTGGCATATATATGTAATTGTTATCACTTTTTTGTTAAAGAAAAAGTTGGCATATTGCTCAGGAATAAAAAGAAGGATATGATTGACATGTCGTTCTGTACACTGTTGCCTTGTTTGCTTGAAGGGTGCAATCAGTAGATCTGGTTGTGTAAAGGGAGAAAAGATGGTACCTTGCAGAATATGCATGAAACCTCAAATCACACCCAGTACCTGGCCTGTCTCATGGTCTCACGGAGGAGCTACAGCTACCCCAATTATACACAGGATGTTTGGTTCTTTGGTTTTAGTCCGGACTAAAATTCATATCACATTAAATATTTGGATGTTAATTAGAAGAATTAAATATGAGATAATTATAAAACTAATTACACAGATGAAGGCTAATTCACGAGATGGATCTATCAAGCCTAATTAATCCATCATTAGCACATGTTTACTGTAGCACCATATTGTTAAATTATGGATTAATTAGGCTTAATGGATTCGTCTCGCAAATTAGTCTCCATCTATGGAATTGGTTTTATAATTAGTTTATATTTAATACTCCTAATTAATATTAAAACATTCGATGTGCAGGAATTTTAGAAGGTTCTAAAGAACCAAACATCCCTCGTCAGGCTTCTCTCACCTTTCATGGTAGCTGCTATACTGCATGATGGGACTCTCATTCCTGGAGATGCCCCGGCCCAGTGAGCAAGCACTGTGTGTCTATACGTGCTCTGTTAAGTCTCACTTTCACCTCACTTGCCTGATCGGCTCAGGCCATGTTTAGTTACTCCCAACTTCCAACTTTGACACTATGCAAAAAGAAGATTCCCCATCACATCAAACTTGCGGTACATGTATGGAGTACTAAATGTAGATGAAATTAAAAAGTAATTGTACAGTTTTGTTGTACTTTACGAGACGAATCTTTTGAGCCTAATTAGTTAATATTTGGACAATAATTCACAAATACAAACGAAACGCTACAGTGTGCTACAGTGCTGTAACAGTAATTTGGCACCTCCCAAATTGGCCAACTAAACAAGGCCTCACTTCACTTCTGAGTTTTGACAGCCTCTAGATCACTAGACCTGCAGTACGTGTACCTGCTGGCAGGTGACCTTAGCTAGAGCTACCTAGGTCAAGGTGGTCGATCGATGTCTCACGTGCCTGCCTCTCTCTGGAACAGTTGTGCATTGGCATGCTTTACGTTTGCCATCGATCGCCTGTGTGGCGTGTGGTGCTGGGCAACACACTGACATTGGCTTCTTACCGCTGCACAGTTCGAGTTCTTGGACTATCTACGTGTCTCCTTGCATACGATCTGATGGAGAAGATGTGTCGTCGATCTGTGATCCGTGAGAGCCAGTACTCGGTTGTGTGGATGGATGCTGCATCATGTCACCCGGAAGTACAGCAGGCAGGGCAAATCCATTCCATCCAAACAGCTAGCTCTATTGTTTTGCCTGTTATTATACCAGTCGCTAGAGAAGTTTCACTTTTAATGCAACGAAAGTGTAATAATTATTTAGTTCAGTTTGAAGGTTCCAATAATAAGCTAGCCAGTATGTACTGGGGCTCCATATATCCAAGATTATTAGCTATAACACCCCACGAGTTAGTTTAGGAAGATTCTTACTCGTGCATACATGCAAGATGTTACTAAAATTTTCAAGGGATCGTGTGAATAAAAGATGCCTGCTACATGCATATAGAAGATAACAAAACACATGATTGAACTGCAGTGCCTGGGCCACTATCAGATCCTTCATACCTCAATCTCATCTGTCCCGGAATAATATTTGCCTAACTACTTTTCTATCATTTTAATATATTTTCTAATGAATTGCTTAATACATATAATTAAGAAAAAAAGTGCGCTCACTTAAGATTAACTAGGCCATATTGCAGAAGTAGAAGTTCAATCCAGCTTTTTTATAGTTGCATCACTTGCATGGCTTAACATTATCGTTCTACACCATGCACGCGCTATTGCATAGACGATAATGCTAAATGCTATCACACGCACGTATATTAACACGAGTGAGGGCATGCGCTCCTACGTGAAATACATCATTCATCTCTGCTGTTTTTTTTTTCATTTTGGTGTTCCTCATTTAATATTTCATATACATTAACAAATACAGGCTTTTGTGTCCATATAAAATTGATCCAATGGAAATACCTACATACCATGTACGCTTCATTCGACTTTATGTTCAATATAAAGAAAGAGAAGAGTTATGTGCAGAGACTTAATAGTGCTTGAATGTGTTGTAAAATATAGATATATCCGAGCTTAGCTAGGCCCCGGATGACCTTGGGCTTAGCTTTGCAAGGCTGGGATTGACCTAACCTGGCACACGGACAGGTTAATTAGGTTAGTTCAATTCTAGTAGTCCTATAATGATCTTCCACCTGTGAGGCTTAAGCACTTCCTAATCAATTTGTCATTTTAAACATCCCAATTGTCAGTCATTTGACCACTACATATATTTCTGGTTATACTTGAAGGAAATACTTTAACTAATAATAGCATTCAGTTGTAAAAATATTAACTGGGGCCTTTCTAGAACGCCTCCAATTTTTGGATTGAGGAAATAATTTATATCTACTTGTTCCAGAAATGCATTGCGTAGTACCAGTAATACTTTATAGCAACCGTGAGCAAATTTACACACTGTGCATCTATGCTATCACAGCCAGAAACTTTTTCAATAACCTGTGTAAAGAACAGAAAGCAGTGGAATGCAATTTGGGTCGTGGAAGGCATGATGTTCCTTCTGCCGCCCATGCCTGCAGCTGCAGGCTTCAGATTCCAGACTCCAGAGTCGAGTCCAGAGAATTTTTACTGGATTCCTTGCTGCTGCAGCGACCCATCCCTTCTACGGCCATGTTTAGTTACTCCCAACTCCCAACTTTGACACTATGCAAAAAGAAGATTCCCCATCACATCAAACTTGCGGTACATGCATGGAGTACTAAATGTAGATGAAATTAAAAACTAATTGCACAGTTTTGTTGTACTTTGCGAGACGAATCTTTTGAACCTAATTAGTCAATATTTGGACAATAATTCACAAATACAAACGAAACGCTACAGTGTGCTACAGTGCTCTAACAGTAATTTGGCACCTCCCAAATTCCCCAACTAAACACGGCCTACCTTTGCTTGCAGTGAAATCCATTCCTGGGCAGATGGGCTTCCCTCTCCCATGCATCCATGACATGAGCGAGAAGGCGAGTGAGATCTGAGGCCCAGCCGCCCAGAGCAAGAGCCAAGAGGGACTGAGGGAGGTAATAAATCGTCTGGCCTCTGACTGACAGCCTACCCGCCGTCACTGCATGAGCTGCTGGCACTACATGTGGGTCTGGTATCGGCGAGGGGTCCACCTGTCAGTGGCCCTGCTTTGTTGGCTTGTGCCGACCTTGTATTTGTCGTGATGGATGGATGGATCATGGATGGAGCATAGAGCTTTCTGAATTTTGAGTGGGTGGCTAGTACGGTGAGTGTGAAGAGAGATGGAGTGAGTCAGTGAGCCAGGGGAAGGGAAAGCTGTTTTCTCCTTCTGTCACTGCTTGTGGGGTAAAGGCGTAAAGCAAAAGTTAGCTTACAGCATACTATGGAACTCTATTTTAAACAGGCTATGGCTGATGTATAAAGGAGAAATAGTTTATTAACATAGCTCACGAAAAATCTGGCTATTTTAAACAGTACTGTGCAAATTAAGACATGCGGAACGGATATGTTAAATTAATAGCCGAAAAATGGTGACACTAGTGCTATGTCAGCATTGGGAGATGATAAGAAACATTATTCCTAAAAACAGAAATATATAGAAATTTGTTATGCTGAGAAGTTCAATGAGCAGCTGTGAAAATATAAGGAAATTTACTATCAACTCAAGACTCAAATAAACCATGCGGCTACATTTTATACTCTCTGCAAAACTTGCTTTTTATGTAACCAGAGAAAATAAAGAAAAAATGGGGAAAAGATCATGAACTTCTTTCGGTATAGAGAAGGGTAAGGGGCTAGAAATAGTCATGTCCTATATATTTTATGAGCCTGGGCATTAGCAGTGGCAAATCAGGTTTGCAAGAAATCTTGAGGAAGCTATAAGTCTCACTTGTATTTGTATACAGGGCTAACCTTTTCAAGGGGCGCAATGAAAAAAATTGAAAGCTAAACGTTATAGAAGCAATCCATGAGTGGTCTTCAATGCATATGCGCGAACTCGACTAGCTAGCTCCGTATTTACAGTTAAGAAGCTAGCTTATTTTTTTTTCCGAACAATAGAAGCTGGCTCATTTAGCAATCACATCTGAAAAAAAGGATAATAAGATCAAGAAGGGAGCATAGATCATAGAAGCAGAAGGCGAAAGCAAAACTGGCCTGCATTACTCGACGGTATCAAAGCTGCAAGTTGCACGAGTAGCTAGTGATACACTGACATCTATTAATTGAAGCAGTAAAAGCATGAGGGATTCAGATGAGTAACTTACATGCTGATGGGGAATTAGCAATTTAGCATCACATCTCATCATTGTAATTGCTAAAATAATTCAGAGTCCTTGTTATGCCATTTCTTCCCACAGCTTTCTTGACCTTCTTCTACAACTTGTCCCAACTTGCACGCGCAATTGACTGTGTGTGTGTGTGTGTGTGTGTGTGTGAGTGTGTGTGTGTGTGTGTGTGTGTGTGTGTGAGAGAGAGAGAGAGAGAGAGAGAGAGAGAGAGAGAGAGAAGTTCAAGAAAGCTGTGGAAAGGCATGGCATGGACTTGAAGAGTAGTTGAGGCTACGCACCCACTGTCTCTCTCCAATCTCCTGCTGCCATTTGCTCTCTTGATCCCTCAACTAGCTCCTTATATAACCACAAACTACCTAGGCGGCGCGTGCCTCCTTGTTCATGGCCGAGAGGAACTTTGTGGCTGTTATGTAGGAGACGGTAGACCCAGCATCATACTATATGAGTAGGAAGCAGAGAGGAAGGTTGATTCACCGGAGGAAGCCAGCATGGGATGTACTGGCCAATCAATGAGGTCACAACATGAGAAGGCCATCGACATTGGGAGGGACGAGGTTAAAAAGGACACGGCCGGCAGTAGTGCAGAGGTTACAACCTCTTCATGCATGCACAGCTTGCTGGAGCTTCCTTGGACCACCTTTGTCTGTTCTATTATAGAAGTGCCGTACCCTGTTTTGTTTTTTTCTTTTTCTTTTTTGCTGATGAATGCTTTCGTTCAATTTTTACACTGGTGCGCAACGCAAGTGGTAGAAATTGGGAGAAGCCTGCACTGTCTCTCTGCATATAGAGTGGGCCAGAAACTTATAGCTATATATGAGCAGGCGGAGGAAGTAGACGAAGATCATCGTCAGCAATTCAGCATGGAGGTACGTAGTAGATCTGTAGATGCATGGGCGCAGGGTTCAGTGAGCTTGAGGTTAAGCTGGTGGAAGATAGCACAATAATCGCAGGGTGAGAATTTTGACTGATAAATTTCCTGAAGAAAATCAGCAACTTATATTAAGTCTCAGGGAAAAAAAAATCGACCGATGCTGCAGCAAATGTAGAGTTTTTCAAGCTTATGTGTAACAAATTCCCAGGAACTTGAAAGCTTCAGTTTTCTTTTTACTCGACAGCTTCTAGTGTATAGTAGTAGAAAAAAAATTTGGAGTATGATGATGAGATGATCGGCCGTTGTCGTGCTAGTCTACACACAGTAATGGCTGTATGCACGTATCCTGTGTCAGCAGCCCAGAGAGGTGATTGGGTAGCACACTTATTTCCAGCTTGGCAGCTTGCCCACCTACCATACAGCCTGCCTGATGTGGCTGTGTGCACGTACAAGTACATGATGGTGCTCCGATGGATCCAAGATCTACTGTGAGATCTCCGGGCAGCTGACACGGCACGGAGCAGGGTGCATCCGGCGCCAGCCCGTCGTCGTCCCCTCCCTATCTGCAATCCTGCATTCTATACTGCGCTGCACCTCCGCGACGAATGAATGGGTCGCGTGCACATGCAGAAAGCAGCAGCAGATCAGAGATCAGAGGCGCCACCACCACTCCGGCCGGTGCGATCGATCCGTCGATTTGGCACTGCACCGTTCTGTTTGTACCTCACATGCACGGTGCAGACTGCAGAGGAACGCTGCCCGCCCGGGATCACGGCACTACGCACACGGCTGGCCAATAATGCAAGAGGCTATTATTTAAAAAGGGATCGTGCTGCGTGAACAGTAGCTCAGCCAGACGGCCGACCTCGAGAGCGTTTGTGTTCATGCGAGCTGCATGCAGGGTTCAAAATTTCGATGGTGAGCGAAAAAAATATAATTTCGTTGAAAAAATTTCGGAAAATTTGAATTTTGGTGCCATTATATAGCTCGGATAGGGCAATACAGTCCCAAACTAAGCAATTTGCAATTTCAATTGTGCCATTATATGTGTAGATACATTAATAAACTTTAAAACAATTTAAAATTTTCAAATTTCAGTAAACATTTGAACGAAAAAATTCCGAATTTCGCGAATTCCGGTGATTTTCGAAGGGGACCGAAAATTTTTGATTAACGAAATCGAAAACCCTGGCTGCATGTGTACCCGGATCCGACATCAGGATCGAAAGGCGTATTGAACTGAAGGCAATAAGCGAAGTGCCGGTGCTGATGACCTGCTGCAGTGCTGCTCTTCATCACAGATCGAAGGATCGTCCCGACACGGCGCCATCAAGAAGGGGTGTACCGGGGCGTGGGCACAGTGGGAATTGAATCAAATGCGGCGATCCATGCCAGGATGAGATCGAGCGGCATATGACTGTTGTCCGATCGGTCCTGAAGCCGACCGGCCTGGATTCGCGACGACTCTGCCGCATATGCATACGTCAAGCGATGGGATGCTGGATGGATCGGCGTGTGCAACAGCACGTCCAACGGTCAGCAGAAAGCATGCCGTAGTCAAACGATCGACCTAGCTAGTAGCAGTGTGTGTGTGTGTGTGTGTGTGTGTGTGTGTGTGTGTGTGTGTGTGTGTGTGTGTGTGTGTGTGTGTTTTGCAAAAACCTAGACCTTAGCAGCCTAGACATGGCCGCCCGGCAAGTGTTAGGCGCGTGAACACTATCCATGTGGACTCCAAGCTTTGACCTCGGACGCGATCGACGAAGCAGCGCTGTGCTGTGGCCGATCGATATCGAGAGGCCGGCGCGGACGGCCGGCGGCGTCAGAAGTCAGATGGAGTGGAGAATCGAAGAGAAAAGCCGTGTTTCGCTCGTCGCGTTTCCCGGTGGGAGCCGACGCCTCATGCCTATCGTAGGCCCTTTTCCCCGGCCGCGGGCGACGGCGACGTGTCGTGCTCGCGCGTGCAGGATTTGCCGCGGGGTGCCCATTGATCAACAATAGGCAGGAACAGTCGCCGTCGCCGCGCCGCTGCAGCAAGCTCGATGGATGGAGCAGGACGCCGCGCCCATGCTAGCTAGGCACGCGTGAGGTCAGGTGAGCCCCCAGCCGCCGCGTACGCATGCATGTGCCGGTGGAGCCTGCCGCCGGCCGGGTGCACGGGTCGTCGGCGCAGGACCAACGCCCGGCGGCCAGTACGTACGTACGAATTATTGAACACGTACGGTCGTTATACTATGTGTATGGCCAGACGCTCTATACGTAATATAACTGGTACTGTACAAGATTAGCGCCGTCCTTGTCGTCTAATCCAATAATCCATCCAGAGGTAAGACAACGATGATGACGAAATGTCGATGACGAGAGATAAATGCACACGTTCTCACCGAACCACCGATATGATCATATGACCCAACAGACACCAAATCGACGTTGATTGGTACATTATATTTAGACATGATTCGAATAATGAATGATGATGAGGTGGCTTCCAAATTATTCATGCATGCAATGCACATGTGCACGTACCCTGGCAGCCTTCCCTGTGCTGCCAAGGACCCTGCAGCTTTTTTTTTTTTAATGCTTGCTCCATACTAGCGTTTTGGACCCAGTCCGGCGGCCAGCCTAACGAACTAAACGCGCGCATCGTCTGTGACAGCACTCTGCTGAATGCTGATCGCCAGTTGGTCGTAGCAGCCTCTGCGTACGGCTGCTGCGACGCGATGCCTGCCAAGCCTATCGTCCAAGCACGAGGCAGGCGGCAAGCACGGGGGCGGAGCTAAGGGCCTGTTCGCTTCAGCTTATTCAGCTGGCTTATCAGCCACCAAACAGTATTTTCCTCTCACAAAAAATCAGTTGTTTTAGTTTTTCAGTTATAAACCGAAGCGAACATGCCTCAGGATCAAACATAGGGGGGTTAAGTAGACATATGTCATATACCAGTACCATTCATATACACAACATAATGTCGCTATTTATTAATTTATCTCTCTTAAATTGCTTCAAACAGTGTCTTTCTTTTGTTTCCATGAGCGAAAACTGAATTTCAATGAATTGGGTAATCTATATAAAACGTTTTAAGTTTCTATAGTAAATTTTACATAACTAATGTGTTGTTTGACAAGCTGGCAAGCACATCGGAAACCTACGAGGTTTATGAAGAAATTTATAAAAAATAATTAATATCTTGTTAGATTCAATATATGTGAAGCCCTTTGCACCACTTCGGTGGTTGCAAATATGCTTAACACCAAAGAAATTGAGGCAAATTAATTGCATCCGCCCATATATACGAAGCAATTGAAACATATTGGAATGACAAAGAAGATACAAAAGAGAAATTAAGGCCACGTGATGAAGATACAGTAACGAACCGAGCGTCGTGCCGCAATGCTGGTGCCGCCGAACAGGACGATCGAGCGAAAGCCAATCAAGATTAGGAGTCGGAAGTCAAGCGACGGCCCAGCAGCTCAGATGCTAGCAGCTAGTGTACTTGCCTAGTAGCCAAAACATCCAACCATAATTAGGTTTGGTGGAGCTCCCACCAGCTCCGACTCCACCAGACATTGACACGTCATTATTCATGTACTGTAACTATACTATTCACAAGAGTCAGTTTTCTCCCTCCTCCTCTGCCCCCCCCTCACAGACCGGCAAGGAGCTGGTGAATCCTGAGTGAGCGGCACCAAACGAGCCCTCAACGCATGCAACTAGCACCAGTAAAAAAAATTCTGCGGCTGACTTGGAGCACGTACGCGTACGCTCCTCACTAGCTCGCGCTCCAGATCTGGATCCTTCCCGTGCCAGGCGGCTGCTGTCAAAAAAGGTTTCTATCGATCGGCACCTTAATCATCATCTATTTGCAGGCTCTGCCGCTACTATTCCCTGGTAGATTGGATCCATCGCAGATGCATGTGTCGCTGAATTATTTCGCGATCGGCGGCGTATCCGCTGAAAAGCGACCATAGGAAGAAGAAGCCCATCGCAGATTCGCAGATGCTCCAGGGTCTTTTCCTTTGAGCTTAAAAATCAAGGCTTTTGAGTTCAAACTTTTTTAAAACCTTTATTTTTAAACCTAGCTTTGAGTGGACGTATTTGACGGAGGACATGGCCAACCTGTCAGTAACAAACGCAGTAGACGCTGCGAGATACTAGCAGTATTCTATAGCCTCATGGTTACAGTCTACATTAATTCGGTCATTTTTTTTCCGTAAAAAAGGGGTCAATTTCGAACACGAACCATCCGAATAAACATAGCATAGTAGATGGGCTACATCTGGGCCATTTTCGCATCGTTAAGCCCTTTTGCAGCAATATTGGGCTCCAATACGAACGGGCCTAGGATGTACTACTACGCCAGACCGAACGGGGCTCATCACCCAATCCGACACGCATTGCGCCCGGCCCGGCCCAATACGCAGCGCACCCGTCTGCTTCGCCAATCGCATGTTCTTCTTCTAGCACAAGTAGAGGCCGTCGCATCGGATCTTCTTCCAGCACAAGTTGAGGGCGGCGGCGGCGGCGGCTAGTAAACCCACCCCCACACGCACCCTCCCGTTCCGAGCTCCGAGGGGATCAGCCGACCGATGTCGACGGCAGCGCCCGCGCCGGCCGCCATGGCCGTGGACGACGCGGAGGACGACCAGCTCGCCTCCATGTCCACGGAGGACATCATCAGGGCCGCCCGCCTCCTCGACAACGAGATCCGCGTCCACAAGGTGCGGAAACCCTAGCCCGCTGCGCGTCGCCCCCTTCTGGGGGAGATTAGGGGTGTTCTGACTCGGGGTGCTTTTTTTGGGGTGTGCGCGTAGGACGAGCTGCAGCGGACGAACCTGGAGCTCGAGTCCGTCAAGGAGAAGATCAAGGAGAACCAGGAAAAGATCAAGCTCAACAAGCAGCTGCCCTACCTCGTCGGCAACATAGTCGAGGTTCGTCTATCACCTGAATTATTCGCTGCTGGGAGTTAATAGTTCATTGGGGAGGCACGTTTAAGTTATCGATCTGCAAAGCATATGAGAAAATTTTGTCTGTTCAACTTCTTCGGTAGGATTTTCATGATTTGGCGTTAGTTTGTACACACTAGTTGGAGCCATAGATTTAGTTGGAGGATGTATTTGGCTTGGCTAGGACTCATTAGCCCTCTCTTCCACTAGATAGATAACACATTAACGTTAATGTCTTTATTTGTATGAGCAATCCTTACAATTACCTAGGAAGTCTGTCTTTACAGCAGTACCTTTTGCTATGCAGTTTGGTAACTGTGTTAGTTTCTGCAGTTAGTTAAGTTGGTTTATTCTGAAAGTGTACATGCCATTCAATAACTCTTGATAAAAAATGAAATGGACTCTCGTGGAGTGTGGACCTTTTTTGAGTTCTTAACAATGTTATGACTGTGGTTTTCAAAATTGTAATTTTGTAATGTTTAAAGCCAAATGTAGAAGGTTGATGTAATATGCTTAGAATTCTTCTTATATATTTTCTCAACTGTTTCAGATTTTGGAAATGAACCCTGAGGATGAGGCCGAAGAGGATGGTGCTAATATTGACCTGGACTCACAAAGGAAAGGGAAATGTGTTGTTCTCAAGACATCCACTAGACAAGTAAATAAACTTACCTGACCTTTCTGAAGCATCTATGCTTCTGTTATCGTAACTTCCAATCAATAGCGGAACACGCATTGGAATTTTGAGTTTGTTTGGATTCTGTTATCTTTTTGGATGTTGATAAACAACAACAAAGCCAAACCCCTATGTAGTTGGTTTTAGGCATTACTACCTGAGAAGCATCTCTAGAGTTCAATTACATTTTAGTTCTCTACAACCTATTTTGATTAAACAACCCATCTCTTGTAACCACTCTTAAATATGTTATTATACATGGTTTGTTTGGTTTAACATGCTATTTGCCTATTTTTTGTTGGGTGATCTTTTTGCACCATGAAGAAAAGACTCACTATCCGCCCTTTGGTTATTTGCAGACTATATTCCTTCCTGTAATTGGGTTAGTTGACCCTGATAAGCTGAAGCCTGGCGATTTAGTAGGAGTCAACAAAGACAGCTACTTGATACTCGATACATTGCCTTCGGAGTACGACTCACGGGTGAAGGCAATGGAAGTAGATGAAAAGCCTACTGAGGATTATAATGACATTGGAGGACTTGAGAAGCAGGTAATTACTTCACAGAACTGATGGTTAGGGCAATGGAATGGTTGCCAGTTTGTTACTCTACAAGCACTGCAAGTAGTGATATGTTGTTCTGGCTTAATGTAGATTCAAGAGCTTGTGGAAGCTATAGTGCTGCCAATGACACACAAGGATCGCTTCCAGAGGTTGGGTATTCGTCCCCCTAAAGGGGTTCTTCTGTACGGACCACCTGGGACTGGGAAGACACTCATGGCTCGTGCATGCGCTGCACAGACTAATGCGACATTTCTGAAACTGGCTGGTCCGCAACTTGTTCAGGTACTTTTATGTTAAGAGATGTTGACAGCAATTCCAGGATTATCCTTGCATTTTAAATTTGAATGCACTCAAATATCATATCGATTCTCTACTCAAATCATTTTAACACTTCATTTTTGCGTGATGGAAGGGTTACAGTTGGTCCTGATAAAGTAATAAACAACTTATTTACTTAATTCTGCTGTGTGGGAACTCTGATTTCCACTGCAAACTCTGCAATGTTTTTGGGTCTAATGATGACATTTTGGGTATTGCATTAGATCAGGATATGTTTTGGATCCATTATTTGCCTCATAATGGTTAACCGTGTTGTGTGGAATGTTGCTGGGTCCAAACATCAAGCACCAGTAAATAACAACATTTTTGTGAACTGGTGCAGATGTTCATCGGTGATGGAGCCAAGCTTGTTCGAGATGCTTTTCAGCTGGCCAAGGAGAAAGCCCCCTGCATCATATTTATTGATGAAATTGATGCCATTGGAACAAAGCGTTTTGACAGGTACTTTTAGCATTCTTGTGATACAGTCTGATGTTGCTACACTTTCTTTAACCTAGAACAACATTAATTTTCAACTAGAACAGTGTTTGTTTGCATGTGTTGTCTGAATTGCATAGGCCAAGTCTGCTCATCATTCTGATGTTCTTAAGTGTTATGCAGAATGTTTGTTTGTTAAAAGGATTACATTGGATAACTGAATTGAACTTTTTTGGTATCTTATTTGTAGTCAAACTTTTCCTGTACACTAAACAAATATTACTGGGGATGTGGGCTGCTTGCAGCTATTTTTCCAACTCTGATTTTCCATTTTTAGTGTGTTATCCTTGCAATAAAGTATTTGTAATTTTTAAGTAATATGTGATATGGAAAATGGTTCGTACATTTTACACTTGTAAGTTGGCATACATGCCAGAATCATCTGTATAACTAATAAATACACTGCTTTTGGAAGCTCATGCAAACTAGATATGTTTTTTTTTCTGTTGTGTATGATAATTTGTGATTTTATTCAACTACAGTGAAGTGAGCGGAGACAGAGAAGTGCAAAGGACAATGTTGGAATTGCTGAATCAGCTTGATGGATTTAGCAGTGATGAGAGGATAAAGGTCAGCATTCAATAAAACATAATCTTGATGGTTTGCCTCAAATTGTGTTCAGTCTCAAATTGAGAAGGCACAGAAATACTTATGTCAATGTAATATAATAACTTTTCAATGTCTTATTCAACACCTTAACTACTTGGCAGGTGATAGCTGCGACAAATCGTGCTGATATTCTTGATCCTGCTCTGATGCGATCTGGTCGTCTGGACCGGAAGATTGAGTTCCCTCATCCATCAGAAGAAGCACGAGCTAGAATTTTGCAGGTATGGCCTGCTGGCCACTGAAGTATCTACATATAGCAAAATAGTTTACCAGTTTCTTTTTCCCTCCCTAAAGAATCAATCTGTTTTGTGAATACCAAAATGACTTTGTTCTGGTTTATGTTTTGTAGATTCACTCCAGGAAGATGAATGTAAATCCGGATGTTAACTTTGAAGAGTTGGCGCGTTCGACTGATGATTTCAATGGTGCTCAGCTAAAGGCTGTCTGCGTGGAAGCTGGCATGCTTGCTCTACGCCGAGACGCAACGGAGGTTACACACGAGGATTTCAACGAGGGAATCATCCAAGTGCAGGCAAAGAAGAAGTCCAGCTTGAATTACTACGCATAAGGGAACCCTCGGTTCTCGGTCGTTCACTTGTTTGTGGCACTTCCCGTTGTCGGTAGCACAACCTATGATTGTATTAAGCAAGTACGTGTTGTTTTACTTTATATCATCAGATCTAACAACTAAGTCTCGACCTGTCTCCTGTGCCTTGCCCCTGTTTGTACCTTCACCTTTTTTTTTTGTCTTCATCGGAATTGTCGCAACATTTCCCGGTCGGTGATCTTTGCACAATGTCGGATACCAACATTTGTTTTGATGCCTTTCGTGCTTTTATGCGACCCCCCCTGAATCGTCAATTGCCAATGCATACGTTCCTTTCATTAGATATGTATTAGATGGGCGATCCTATGTTGCATTTTCGCAGTGTAATCTTTGAGGTATGCCAGCACTTTGCTCCAACACCCTGAATTGGAAGGTAATTTTACGGGCTCTAGTGAAATTGGTAGATAATTTTACGTGCTGCTAGTCATGGGCCTATTGAAAGTGGAAGCAAATAATTTCAGAATCGATCCATGCAACAACTGTTTGTTTTTCCCTTGCACAGAAAGAATAGCAGCAATGAAGCTGCTCTTACAGAATCTGGAACAAATTTTAGGGTCAAGAACGAAGCTTGTCACGCAGCTAGGGCAGTAGGGCTGCACCAAGGTTCACGGGACGCAGGACGGTAGGGTGAAGCCGTGGCACATGTAGGCGAGCACGAGGTACACTATCACCGTGAGGATGAGAATCACTGCCGCTCTGCAAAGAGAAAGGTGGAATCATATGCACGGGCGTCAGATGTTGATTGCTACAAGTAAAAGGGCATGGATGAGCCACTGAAATGTGCACTCAGCAGGGCCAGGGAGATTACGTACGTGAGCTTCACATTCCTCCACCACATGGTGTTCCTGAACCTGCGAGCTTGCCGTTTAAACCGCATCGTGTTCCCTTCCATGGTTGCGGTCTTGTCCACGAGCAGTTCCAGGCGGTCACCTCTCTCGAGCACCCTGTCAATGTTGTCCAGCATAACGCTCCGGACCTGAAAGGGAAGAGCAGAGACAGTCCAGCCCCTACAGGTGATGTTTTTTAACTGAAGACGCACAGCATATGTTAAAAGCCATGAGCAGAAAGAACCTGACAAAACCAGGCAGTAAAATACCTGATCGATCTCGCCCCTCATGCGATTTATGCTGTCTGCGTTGGGGTTGTTGGAATAGTAGTCCATCTGCTGGCTCAAAACCCTGGAGAACTCGTCGTTCATCGCGTAAGCGAGAGCCGTGAGAGCGGCGCGGCCATACGCCTTCACAAATCGCCCATGGATGTCCGCAAGGAACGCGAAAGGAATGCGGCCTGAGCACAGCGCGCGAGAGAACAGGGGATTTTAGCATTATTATATCAGAACAGAGGAAATATTCAATCCAGAACAAGAGAAGAATGTTGGGTGCCCGGAACCCCTATACATGAAGATGGAAGAAGAATGTGATTTGGATCTGTTCAGTGCCCTAATTCGTTGATCCAATGTCAGATGACCGCAAAAGTATCGTCAGCCAATCCGAGAGACGTTGAACATTCAGGAGTGGGTCATGGCAATGGGCACGGATGAATAGAGAAGAAGAGGAGGAGGAGGAGGGCAGAAGGGAGGTGGCGTTGTCGCACGACGCGATGCGAAGATGCGTGTCATGATGATGAGTGTGAAGGCCAGGCAGGCAGCACTTACGGCCGGCGGCGTCGTCGGCCATGCAGAGCGCGGTGATGCCGTCGGTGCGCTTGGCGTGGAAGACGTGGAGGTCCTGCGTGTAGGAGACGTTGCAGTCGGCGGCGCCGTCGGGGAGGCGCTCCAGCACCTGCCGCGCCACGGCGCCCGCGTTGCTCCCCGCCGCGCCGTGCTCCGCCAGCACCACCGCGCCCCGCGCCACCACGGCGTACTCGATCTTGCCCCCCATCGCCCTGTCGTGCCGATCGAGAGCGATCCGGCGCGAGCTCGTCGCTCGATCCCTTCTCCCACCCGCTCGTCCTCTCGGTCTCCTCTCCCGGCCCTCTCGCGCGGCGCAAGAGAGGGAGGGAAGGAAGGAAACGGAGGAAAAGGGATGAAGGCCGGGAGTGAGTTCGTTTGAGTCTGACCAATGACCCGCGCGCCGGTGCCTGCCTGCCTATACGACGACGGCGACGATGCGGATCACAGCGTGCGTGCGTGCGTGCGTGCTTGATCCCGCTTATTTTTGGGGCCCGGCTGACTAGGAATTAACCTGACGGGCTGGCGTCTCGGCCTCCTGGGTGCAGCGCACCCTTCCGCCGGTGCCGCCCGATGTGTGGTCGTGCCATGCTGACGCCGTCGTTGGCGCTCTCCCTCTTCCACGCTGATCCTGCTCATCCTTGTCCTCGCATCTACGAGGTCATGGCTACCAAGCGGAGCATCTTCATCGTCATGGAGTCACCCACCACGCCGGCCTCGGCGTCGGCGAGGCTCCTGCACGGCGCGTGTTCCAGCAACTTGTTTCCGCGCTCGACTACTGCCACTCCCTCGGGGTGTTCCAACGCGACATCAAGCCGGACGACGGAGGACGGTGGCAGCGGACGAGGGAGACGGCGGCGGAGTGGGCCTCTACGACGAGAGCCGAGCAACTGGAGAGAGCCTCTGCATTGCGACCGGAGAGAATCGAGCGATTGGAGAGAGTCGGCGGACGACTGGAGCGAGCCAAGCGAGCAAGCGAGCCTCTACAGACGAGCGTGGCGCGCGAGCGTCGATCCGCCCAGTTCTCCACGTGGCAGAATTCGTTGTCCTCACGAGGGAGATGGCAGCGGAGAGGGCCTCTGCGACGAGAGACGAGCGACTGGAGAGAGCCGGCGGACGACTGGAGCGAGCCGAGCGAGCGAGCGAGCCTCTGCGGAACGAGCGCGACGCGTGAGCGTCGATCCGCCCAGTTCTCCACGCGGCAGAAATCGCGAAGAGGCCCTCACGCGGAGGACTGTGGGTGCGGTCCCCACCTAATTTTTTTCCGGCGGAAGGGGTGAGGAGGGAAGGGAAAAGGGTGCAGAGGAGGATGACGTGTGGGGTCCAATGACGGTGAGACAGAGGTGTCGGCAGAACTGGACCTCGGCCCAAAACAGTGGCTGATCTGGCCCGAACGAAAGAAAGAATCAAGGATACTAGGCTTCCATTGAGACAGCCCAGGCCCGAGCGGCGCTGGTCGCTGCCTCCTGGGCCTTCACCCCTCGTCATCTGGTATTTCTTTCACCCTTTCAGCTCCATCTCTGCCCTACCCCTCTCTCCTCTTCTGGTCTTCCTTTCCTGGCGGCGCGGGCTGAGCGAGCGGCAGCGCCCTTCGCCACAGCTTCGCCACGCCTTCGCCGGCAACGAGTTGCCAGGTATGCCTGCCCCCTTCTCTTCCCTTCGTGCTGTGCGAAACGGAGCACACCAAACCCTAACGTAAGCTACTTGTAGTCGGATCTGACCCAGTTACATATCCATCCCTGGTTTGAAATAGTATGGTTGTTTGTTTTTTTAGTAAAGGTTACCGGGGTGATGATATATTTAATCAGTCCCACGGTCCATCATAGACTGTGGTGTTAAATTGTAGTTTCTCTTAGATAATTTGTAACTCCCCTCCTGTTCGTGTAAGACCAGTACCATTTGAACCGTCAACTGCTTGCATCAAACTTTAATGCTTGATTTCAACCTTTTGAGATCTTTGCGCCTCCAGCGTTTTGCGCGTTCTTGTATCAGCATGCTTTGATTCTCAATTTATAATATAATACAGAAAAAGGGTGGGTGCCGGTTGCAGAGGTGCTGCCTAATTTACTGTTCGCATTGTGCTGGGTGTAACTTTCTGCTGATTTCAGGTTCCTGCTGTTTCAGGGAAAATGACAATGGAGGCAAAGTTGGCGTTCTCCCAGGACAGCCCACCAATTTCAATCATTTGTGCGGCTAAGGTTGCGGGTCTACCCCTAACCATTGATCCTAGTCTTGCTTCTGGCTCGGCACCCACCCTATGGTTTGGTTCTGGGTAAGTTCTTGCTCCGCTTCTTGGGTACATGTTCTTTTTTCTCTTTAAAGATATCTCTTTGGTCACTTGTTGCAAACGCTTGCATAACGCCTGTATATATTTTAGCTTTTGGACAGTTCATACGGGTGAGATGCTTCCAACGGCAGACTTGAGTTTATGCATGAAAATAGAGATGTCTACAATATTATGCACTGTTTGTACACGAGTTATTGCAGCAAAATGATTGTTTTTTTTCAAACAGACCATTATTCCTCAGGATTAAATCACATAGGATTACTACTTTGCTTTTATTATGCGACATGCAACTATTTGATGGCAGTACTTATGTGTAAATATGTCATTTTGCAAATTATTGAGTGCTATCTGTTTTGTTTATTTCATTTATTGACCTTGGTTTGACTCACCATCTGGGAGTTAATATATTTTTTCATACAACTTTTTGTGGTTGTGTACAGAGAATCACTCCATGGTGTCAACCCAATTCTCCACTTCATTGCCCGCGGTGCATCATTTTCCAGCTTCTCTGGGCAGAATGCTATCGAGTTTGGACATGTATGTGCTCATCTATTGCTTTTTAAAATGTCTTATTGTTGTGACTGTTTCTATTTTCTGAATCACTGCTGTTAATAAACTTGCAGGTTGCTGAGTGGCTTGAATATGCCCCCATGTTCCTTTCCGGCTCTGAATTTGAAAATGCCTGCTCATTTGTTGATGGATACTTGACCTCCAGGACTTTTGTGGTTGGTCATGGGCTGACAATTGCTGACATTGCAGTTTGGTCAAATCTTGCTGGTAAGCTGTGGGTTTGTTCGTCATTCTTCTTTCAGGCTGGTTCAGGGCATTGTATTGTTTAGCTCACTGTGTTATTTCCCTTCAGGGATTGGTCAACGGTGGGAGAGTCTAAGGAAATCGAAGAAATACCAAAATCTTGTCCGCTGGTTCAACAGCATAGATGCAGAATACAAAGACACACTGAATGAAATCGTGGCCGCATATGTTGGGAAAAGAGGAATTGGAAAATCTCCTGCACCGAGCCTCAAGGAAAAGGTACATGATTCAAAGGACCCATCAGCTCCAGAAGTTGATCTCCCTGGTGCAAAAGTTGGGCAAGTTTGTGTTCGTTTTGCACCAGAGCCTAGCGGGTACCTCCATATTGGTCATGCAAAGGCTGCACTATTGAACAAATACTTTGCTGAAAGATATCAAGGGCGCCTAATAGTTCGATTTGATGACACAAACCCTTCAAAAGAAAGCAATGAGTTCGTTGAGAACCTTCTGAAAGATATCGAGACATTGGGGATCAAATATGATGCTGTCACGTACACATCTGACTATTTTCCAAAGCTAATGGAAATGGCTGAAAGTTTGATTAAGCAGGGGAAAGCATATATTGATGATACGCCAAAGGAGGAGATGAGAAAAGAGAGGATGGATGGTATTGAATCAAGGTGCAGAAATAATACTGTTGAGGAAAATCTCTCATTATGGAAAGAGATGGTTAATGGGACTGAAAGGGGCAAGCAGTGCTGTGTGCGGGGTAAACTCGACATGCAGGATCCTAACAAGTCGCTCAGGGATCCTGTTTACTACCGCTGTAATACTGATCCTCACCATCGTGTTGGTTCAAAGTACAAGGCCTATCCAACATATGACTTTGCTTGCCCATTTGTTGATGCATTCGAGGGAGTGACACATGCTCTTCGTTCCAGTGAATACCATGACCGGAATGCACAATATTATCGAATTCTTCAAGATATGGGGTTGAGGAGAGTAGAAATTTATGAATTCAGCAGATTGAATATGGTTTACACTCTTCTCAGCAAGCGGAAGCTTCTTTGGTTTGTACAAAATAAGAAGGTTGAGGATTGGACTGATCCACGTTTTCCCACTGTTCAAGGCATTGTCCGTCGTGGCTTGAAGGTTGAGGCATTGATACAATTTATACTCCAACAGGTACACCTATCTGCTAATGCGATCATGCTTTATGTTGGTATTTCCCGCGAGTTTATTCCTAATTTCATATCCATTTTGTTTGTTGAAGGGTGCTTCAAAAAATCTGAATCTGATGGAGTGGGATAAACTGTGGACAATCAACAAGAAGCTAATCGATCCAGTGTGCGCAAGGCATACTGCTGTGCTGAAAGATCAGCGCGTGATCTTTACTCTTACCAATGGTCCAGAGAAGCCATTTGTTCGAATTTTACCGAGGCATAAGAAATGTGAGGCTGCTGGAAAGAAGGCTACAACCTTTGCTAACAGAATTTGGCTAGATTATGCTGATGCATCAGCCATTAGCAAGGGTGAGGAAGTAACCCTAATGGACTGGGGGAATGCTATCATTAAAGAGATCAAGATGGAGAATGGAGTGATTACTGAACTAGTTGGAGAACTACATCTTGAGGGCTCTGTTAAGACAACAAAATTGAAGACCACATGGCTAGCAGATATAGAGGAGCTCGTCCCCCTTTCGTTGGTGGAATTCGATTATCTCATCAGCAAGAAAAAGGTAAGTTCTCTGTTTGGTTCAACCATTGTTTATGTCTATACTAGCGCTGTGTTGTTTTTTTTCCCCTTGAATGACGTAGGAGAGCTGCGTGTCATTTGGTTCAAAAGGTTGATAAAATAGAAATAACATATTAACATGTTATTGTGTGATTCGTGTAAAGAAAACTAAGCTGCACTGAATCAAATTGCACAACGATTTTCATGGCATATAGGGCACGTTTGGTTTACTACCAACGCCAGCCGAACCAAATTTTTGGCTTGCCCTTGCAAATTGGCGTGCGTTTGGTTAAGCACTCATGATTGGCGTGCCAATGCTCGCCAACGCAAAATACACACAACAGCAGGGCGCGAACACTCGCCAAATATTTGGCTGCCAACAGCAGCAGATAGTAGGGACGTGGCATTAGGATAGTGGCTACACGGAGCCCAATAACGGTAGGTTAGCAATATTCAAGTGCTAATCTAACTACTAATCCGTTTCCATATATATACAAAACAAGATGTCACTTGACTATATTACATTGCAAAGCATAATAATGACATGTGGGGGTCCACATGTCCTAGAAGTTGAATGGGTTGGCTAGATTTGGCAAGGTTACAATCGAAACAACGTCACCAACATTTTGGCAATGCCCACGATTTGGTCATGACCAAAATTTGGCAAGGTAAGATGGGGGTATAAACCAAACATGCCCATAATCTTCTAGATAAGCAGCAAAACAGTCACTTAATTCGTGCTTAATTTTGGTGTGCTGCTGCAAGACAATCTATGTTGCCTCCTTAGAATGGACATTGGAGTTTGAGGTGAATGTCATGCCTGCCTCTAGATTAAAGACTTACGGTACTTGTCCACTTTGGATGACGTATTAAGTTTTAAATTAAAGATTTCTTGTTTGTTGACAAATTAATGTTGAGATATACTGTTGGTGTCATTTAACAGCTGGAGGAGGATGAAGACTTCCTCGACAATCTCAACCCTTGCACTCGGCGAGAGACCCCAGCCCTCGGAGATGCAAACATGAAGAACCTCAAGCATGGAGAGGTCATACAGCTCGAGAGGAAAGGCTACTACAGGTGTGACGCCCCGTTTATCAGGTCATCGAAACCGGTGGTCCTGTTTGCGATCCCAGATGGTCGACAGCAGGCCTCGCTGAACTAGGCAGCGTGCCACCGAGGGCACATGGAATTCCTTAATGTAAGGCTTGGCAATCAATATTGTGGTATATACTGTGATTAGGCTTACTCGCCGTAGATTGTGTTCACTGCTAGATGGCCAGGCCCATCCTGCCAACCGAGTGGCATGGGCATTTTGATTTTGGTTGATACTTACATCAGTTTGAAGATGCTGGTACTTAGCAATACTGTTTGCATCCCACGCTTAGTCGCTTACGCCTTTACTGTTTGATTATAGTTGCGTCGGCTGTTTTTCTCTCTTCCCCAATAGTTAATTGGCTTAGTTTCAAAAAAAAAGTTAATTGGCTTAATCTATCGTGGCCTGCTATTGTACGTTGTGATAGCAATTACAAAAGTTCATCCCAAGGTAAGTAGCATGGCTGAGTTGGTGTTTCTGTGTTTGCTCGGGGGATTCCTGTTGAAGATGTTTCTCCCAGAAACATTGGTACAGGCTTCAAATGCGATAGGCAGCTCCTGTTTCACTTTGTGGTTTTCTCGAGGCTCGTTTGTTTGAGCCTTCTTAGCGAACTTCTCATGCAGCTTTCTGAGTTTATATGGAAATAGCTCAGTTTTTAGTTTTATGAGTTTAAAAGCTAGCAGCAGCTTTTTAGAAAAATTTAAAACTGCACATCAAATAAACATGCTCTCAAGTAGTGTAGCGGCAAATTACATGGGCAGTGAATGAGGCCAAGTCAGTCATCATCAAATCTGTTTAGTTAGGTTAAGTTCAATTATTTACTGATCAAATGGGAGTATCATCTGCGCGTGCTACGAACCTGGTAACTAGTAAAGTTTGCGAATAACAAGCTGGCGTTGTTGTCGTTTTGTTTAAAGACAACTCGATGTATGGCACGTTTAAGGTGAGCCTCTGGTTACAAAATTTCAGTCACTTCCTATGTTATTTACAAACAGGATAGAAAATTTCAAACAAACATATTATTTCAAAAAAGAGAGAAAATTTCAAACATCAGATCCAAATGCAACTTCTTGAGACATACTCCATGCAACGACTGAAATTTTTGGCTAGACCAAACAACCACTTCGAAAGTGAGCTAAACAACTGAAATTTTTTCCTCAATAGTTTAGCCTTTTATAAGGTTTTCTCCTCTTCACATTTTTAGAAGGTTTGGAATGAGATGGATTTCATGTGTACAGAATATGTCATTAAGGGCGTGTTTGGGACTGCTCCGCTCCAAGTTTTGCAGCTCCGCTCCAGATTCATCTTGCTAAACACCTCCAGCTCCACTAGCACCAACTCCATAAAAAAGATGGATCTAGGCGCCAACTCCAAGATTTTTCTGGAGCACCTCAAGGGGTGCTTCGAAAACTCCTTCTCTTGGAGTTAGGAGTTTATTACCCACCATACCATCGGTTATACAAGATACCACAAAACATTCTCTCCCCTCCTCCCGTCGCCCCTTCCCTCCTCCCGTCGCCCCTTCCTCGTGGTCGGCGTCATTCTCCTCATCATGCTGCTCGTGCTCTTCTCGCTCTCTTTCCTGCTCGCCTCCTCGCTCGCGCACGTCGCGCGCTTGCTCTTCCCGCTGCTTGCCACGCCCCCCGTCGCCCTACCCTAAAGATTCCTGCAGCCAGCTACCACATACCAGGGATGACAAAGTCAGCCAGGGGTGGATTTGGGCCCCGAGCTACAGCCCAGGGCGAGGCCCAAGAAGTTCATAAAAATTGCGTAAAAAGATCAGGCAGCCCATTAGCCCACCCCGACGCGAAGGGAGCCCAGCAGGCCGGAACCTAGCCCTGACCGGCTGGCCACGTGCCTCCCATCCGCACTCGCAAAACGCGAGTCGCGCCCCTTAGCGCATCCGCCGGCGGTGCCCCTCCTCCGCCTACGACCCACACCGGCGGCACCCCTCCTTCGCCTATGACCCACGCCGGCAACGCCCCTCCTCCGCCTCCCCTCGAGCCGGCCTCGCCAGTCCTCCGCCTCCTCTCGAGCCGGCGGCGCCTCTCCTCCGCCTCCTCTGCACGCTGGCCACCTTCCCCTTCCCGATCTGCACGCCGGCAACCTGAGCCAGGCAGGTGAGATACCAAGATGCTGTGGTGCCGATTGCACGTTAGACAACAATGTTGTTTAGAACTTTTTATGTCATATTCTACTCTCAGCGGATGCTGGTGCCAAATCAAAATTCTCTTCCAGCATGGTGAATACTTCGGTAAGTGAAGACACCTTGAAGTCAGGTTTAACTTCCTTTGGCAAAGAATCATGCGGGCCATATCGCCCTGTTTCATCAAGTAAGCAAGTAAAAGCTCCTGACCTGCAAAGTCTTCAAAAGGTGCGTACTTAGGCGAAAGCGCAATGCTCAGTTCTAGTTCTGTAGCAGTCTAGCTTTTGTAAATGGCACACTAATTTCAGCTTATAGCTTAGCAAGAAAGCAAAAGAGGACCTCAGGAACTAGTAACATTGTTTGCATCGATTGAAGATGAAATAATTATAAAGCGAAGATGAAACAATTATAAAGCGCTTTCAAGGCTTAACAAACCGTAAGATGAATTTGCCAATCGAGGGCTCAAGGTGCGTGTCATTTACTTATATTAGTCTATTTCAATACATAATGTTATCTTGCTTTATAAAGAGTTGGGATTTTTAAAATTTTCACGTAGAATTGAGAATGTCGGTACAAGTGGTGTTAAATCATGAAGACATGTATGGTTTTTTTTGTCATGGAAGACTCTTAATTTGGTACTTTTCTATCTTCAATATTCTACGTATTGTTTGAGTCTATTGGTTGAACACTTGGAACCAATATAATTATATAATTATTTGTGTTCTTTGCAAAATATGTTATATCTAATAGTCTATGGCTAACCTTATATTAGTTAGCCTGGAGCGGATCTAGAAACGGACCCAGTTGTCATATGGATGGGATGGCAAGATGCGTGCATGCCATGATCTATCTGCATGATGGGATATTGAGCATGTTTGGGTGAAATGTGCAGTTTATTTGTATTTTAGAGGGAAAAAGTGTAGAGGTACTATTGATCTAGTGATGTTTAATAGCACGTATAATTCTTTCTCAATACGAATGCAATTCACGCTCCAAAATATGGAGGATCCACGAAAGCAAAAGGGTTGAAACCTTCAACCAGAAAAAAAAACAAACAAAAAACAAAAACAGGTGGAGCTACTGAATGAATACTCCAGAATCTTTTCAGCTTTGGATTATTAGGAACGGAGTAATTAAACTAGTGATTACACACATCCATCGTATGGTTTTGCCTCTCTCAGTACGCAGCTAATCCATCATCTAGTGCTTGGTGGAGCCGGCTGTCCACATCACCCCGCCCAACCCTGCCGTCCTCCTCCTCCCATCGAAACCTCTGGTGCCTCGGCCACCGCAGCAGCCTGGGCGTGGTGGCCCCTTCTCCGCCGCGGCTCACTGGGCGGCGTCATCCCGGCTCTCCCGCGCGGCGGTGGCGGCGCGCGTCTCCTGCGGTGCTCGTGCTCCTCCCGCGCCCAGCCAGAGTACGCCCCTTCTCCTCCCTGCCTCCCTCTCCCCCTCGCATGATTTGGTGGCTCGATCGGTGCGAGCTCTGCTGTCTAGTGTTTAGAATGCTTGATTCGCCAGTATGTATCATACGATTCTCCAACAATTTCGTGGCCAGTGTTTGGATCTCTGGTTGTAGAATCCGGCCTGAGGGAAGAAACCACTTTACTCCGGATTGGATTGCACAGGAATTTCCGATCGGATTTTCTGCTGTCTGGTATCTCTGCTGATCCGAATCTCTCGGCCATCATTTAGTAGCGGATTTCGTTGCTGCGTGGTGGATGGACTAATTCAGTCCATCAATCCACGGTTCTGGTTGTGTGCTCCTGCTAGGCATGTATTCTTCAGCGCGTTCAAGTTCATGTCCAAAAAGTGATTCGAGGGTTCCCTCATGCCCTGCGGTATAGCTAATCAGATAGAATGTAAGCTTACAGTTTTCATCCGTTTTGTCAATGTCATAAGAAATGTCATATGTTGTGATGCAAGTGTAAAATGGCTGTACAACTATCAAAACATGATTGTGTTTTCCTTTATCTTCATGCAGTTGCTGGACACTGTTGTGCTGCAAGTGTAAAATCTGACACAACTAGTTCGCTAGTTACTGTTAAATACACTGATTTACTTTGAAAGATCAGCTGAGAGAGGATCCCTGGGATGTTGAGGGAATTAATCCAAAACATTGTCTGGGATTGAATGTTATACACGGTTGTGGCTGAGTTACTGTAGGTTGTACTTAATTGATTTCCCCTTTTTGACTTCTTTCCAGTTTCCACTTAACTCCTTAGTTGGAGAATTTGTTTAGAATTTCTGCATCCCTACTTCAAAAATTAAATCCAAGGCTATGCTCGCTGTGTGTGTCTCAATTGACCACTGAAAGATTATCAGAGATAAAATATGAGATATTCTAGAAATTTTCTGTTTATAACTTGTTTTTTTTTACAGTTGCTTCCTGGTAATTCATCTTTCTTTTTTACCATCCCAGAATTTGTAGCTGAAAGTTTCTTCGAGAACAAGCAAGAGCTTTGCGTGTCTCGACATTAAAGAAGAAATTGTAGCTGAAGCAACAACAGCAAAGGGAACAATGGCACTATCACGTAGTATGAGAACATGTTTGCACAGTGGAAGACTTGCCCTTCTTGCCATATTGGTCTCTGGTGGAATTGTGTTGCAGATCCTGGTAAGCATCTAACTCTAATATCTCAGCATCAGTTCATTATCTTTTCCACTGTCATCTAAAACTCTATAATTTTTGCTCATTCAGGCTTGTGCTCTCTATAACAACTGGTGGCCAATGCTAACAGGTTAGGAAATTTTGTGTAGCACTGGTAAACTTCATTCATTTTCTGATAATTGTCTTTAGGGAAGCCATAAGTAATCTTTGACATTTTGTGCAGTTCTGATGTACCTTATCCTACCGATGCCCCTCATATTTTTCCTGGGTTCTGATACTTCCTCGATTATGTCTAACGGGGGTGATGGGTAAGTGATCTTCACTTACAGAATAAGAGTCCATGGTTGCTGATTTGTTATTACACTTGCCACCATGATTTTATAGCATTGCTTTGGCTCCCGAGGTACGCATTATCTTGTTGGCACTCATGAAAACCCATAGCATTCTATTTAGAGATTCTGAAATGAAGGTTAGGATCCATTGAGATAGGATTGCTTTCCTGAACAACTACTTTTCTAGTGCACAAATGAATTTAGGTTCGCCGCCTTGAAACAATTTGGTTGTTAAGTGAAGCCTGAGGGTTGGCTTGCACGCATGTTGCCACTTGCTTGCCAGTTATAGACATGTAGTGCCTGCCTGCTAAAGGCTGAATAGCTGATTGCATCCCCTAAATTCTCTTTGGATATGGCTCAGTTCTCGTCATAGATGGTGAAGTTAATTAGCCTACTTGTACTGCCACTGCAGCTGGGTGAACTTCACGAAATTCTTGACGGGCGCATCAATAGTGGGGAGCATTGCCATTCCGTCGATCCTAAAGCATGCTGGTGTCATTGGATGGGGAGCCCTGACGATGGAGCTGTCATCGTTCGTGGTCTTCGGCGTGGCGATCCTGTGGTTTATCCAGATGAGCAGTGAAGACGAGTACAGCAGTGTGTTCTAGTTTTAATGCTCACATCCTCTTGGCCGCGTGATACCTTTGCAAAATGGTTGTGAACTTGCTTGTACAGCAACAGTCGGAGCATTGCCTTGGTCGTTGGTCCCCATTAGTGATACTCTCTCTTAGCGAAAAATTGGATGCGTTTGTACATGTTTGGTCCGCCATTGTGGTCCTCTGGTGATGCTGTTCCTGACATACAGAAAATTTGTTTACGTGGTATTGATCCTCGACTGCCTGCCCCATCTCAATGGCTATATGGCAGTCCAAATAGATGCCAATCAGGTTGCCCTCTCGTTGCATTGCCTCCGGTGCTCGCGCGGTTACCCGAGTCCGCTCGCCTCGGTTCAGTTTTTTTCTTCTTTTTTTGGGGTTGTGTGTGGATTGTGTTGCGGCTTGCTTGTAGGAACAGGCAGTTTCATGATTTCAGCAATCGCTGCGGCAACAAATTCACACTGGTTCTGCCATGGGCTTCTCGGAGGTCAAATACCAACCTGATTGTGCAAAGTTGGCACAACACCAACTCGGTTTTTTCGTAGAACGGATGCTGACTCGTTCACAAAGCTTTCCACATCCACATCAGAAAATGGCAGTGTGTTTCTCGTACTGCATTCGCAAGGATATTAGTCCTTCAGTTCGCAGGTGCACATCGACCCTTCTTGGTCATGCAGCCAGGGGGAAAAAAAACTTCAACGGCTGTGCTCATATTGACATTCTTACAAAGGAAAAATGAAAAAAAAAAGAACAAAAATTGCCAAAAGCAATGCAGCAGATTCTGTGGCGCGCTACATCATCCCAGTTCCAGTGTAAGCGTTACCGGCATGGAGCTGCATCCCAGCGCCATAAGGGTGGACGCCGGCGTGCATATACGGGTCGGCGAACGGATTGGAGGAGGCTTGCTGCTGCTGTGCCACCATCATCATCTGCCGCTGCTGCTCCTTCTGGAGCATGAAGGCATGCTGTTGCTGCGCCATCGCCGCCATCTGCACGTTGCGGGCTGTGGCAATGGAATTGGAGGCGTAGAACGGGTCGTGCATCGGCTGTTGCATCATTGGACCCGATGCTGGAGTGGTCTCCCAAGGGTTGTAATTCGCATTCTGCTGTGCCTGCTGCGCTTGTCTGTGTGCCTCATTGTATAGGCTGTCAAGTGTAAGCAGGTCCAGTCCACCGGCCTGTAGCGAGTACAGTCAGTATGATTGCAGAGGGACCGAGTAAGGTAATCAGATATGAATTATCTAAATTTATGTACCAATTTGCTTGAAGTAACAGCAATTCCATTCGAACTGGGTGCAGTGACTAGCGCCAGCTCCCAGCTGGTGGCGACGCTATCGGTACTGGTAGGAGCCGGTGCTTTAGGAGCATTATCTGCTGCGAAAAAGCGAGTCAGTGAAATTGACTTTTTTATATAACTTTGGATAGCGAATATAGAGCTGGATGAAGCATTTCATCCGCGGATATACAATTATAATCATGTACCTTGTTGAACAATTGCCAATGCTGAAGCATTCTTTTGATCTATTTCAGATGTGTCAGGGGTTGATTCATCCATTCCCTGCCAAGACAATGAGAAGTTTTAGGACACATGATTGGCTAATGACCGGTTTCCTGACTAGTGCAGTATCATCGAAAGTTACCAGCAAATCTGTTGGTTCAGCTGTGGGTGGAACTTCTTTAACTGGCTCAGGTTCAGGTTCTGGAGCTGGAGGTGGTGGCGTTGATGGTTCTTCAGCTTCTGATTTTATGTTGTACTCTATAGCTAGTACAGCCTAAAAAACAAAGAAATGGACATAAATACACCATCAAAATCTGCCTTGAAATGACTTCAATAGAGTAGCCAGAAACATCTTGCTTATACATAGTAACAGAAAACTAAGATCCCAGGAAACTGAAACAAATAGTACAAGCTTTTAGTAGTTGCAAACCTGATTTCTCTGAACTGTTGAAGCAAGGGGAGCATTGTTCACATACTCCTCCATAGCTGCCAGGAACGATGCAGGTGGCTGTATGTTTTGGTGTTACCAATAGGTTATCAATAAGCTTCTCGCACAGAATATGACAATAAAGTACATACTGACGATCATTAGAGAACCAGCCAAACCTGTTCAATTTTTAGGAATCTCTCACCACGCCCAATATGTATACTTTTACACACTTCATAAAATTCCGAAAGTTGTTCTGCCTGTACAAAAGTAAATAAAAAAAATCAGCTACGAAGCATGTGATTTCTGATGTTGTAAGACAGGAAGGGTTAAATCTTAATGACCAACTAATGGAAAAATTTAAATGGATCAAGCACCAGCAGAAAAGGAATCATGATTTACCTGGCTAATTGCTCTTTTATACATGTCAAGTGCCCTTATAGCGTCATCTCTTTGCATCTCAAAGAACTGCATTGTGCAGAACATGTAAATTAACTCAGCAAGACAGAAAACAGACATAAAAAATAATCCGACAAGCAGCAAGCCCGCAGTCCCCACCTTGTCAACAAGATTGAGTATTGCATCATTGATGGCCGTTTGGATCTTAACACTCTCTAGAGCAACCTGCCAGTAACACATAAGACAAGGTCAAGTAATGCTAAGGTTACTAGTAAAAATGACCTGAAATCCTGAGTTCCTCACCATTGATAGTGCATGCTGAATTATGATGTTATAAGATGATGACCCTTGTGGCTAAAAAAAAAGAAACGAAAAAGTCAGCGAGGCACCTTTTAAATGCCAATGGCAACTCTGGAACACAGAAACTGGTGTATTTCTACAGAGGATAACAATGATTAAATTACCTGGCAACCAAGTAATCGAAAAAGAAGCTGCTGTAATGCTGGTAACTGATCGAGCAATCCAACTGTATCAAGATCTCGAGTTCTCTGTGGATACAAGAGTTTCCATAAATAAAATGCTCAAGGAGACCTTGCAGTTCTATGCTATAGACCAAATATTTTGACTCAGTAATGCACTAGCTAAGCACTCAAGAATGCAACCTAAAATATGTTTAGACGATCTAAAACCTTGATCTATCGATAGCTTAGTTCCAGTGCTCTAGAATGATAACTTAAGCATATATAATATAATCTAAACCACAACTAAATTTGGGGAGCAAATGCTCTAAACTAGAGCACATAGAATTAGATTGCCTACCAAAGGATCCTTTTCAACGTCATAGTTCAGTACACGGAATGATTCAATTCTCTCCTCCAAATATAAAGCATAATTGCGCACCCATGCAGAGTAATCCCAGGCTGCACAATAACAAGTAGTCACAATAAGTTCTTACTAGTTTGAATACTAGTTCCAGCGTCAGGCAGAAGTTAGCAATTAGGTACCTTCTGCACTAGAATCATCCTTAAAGTAGGACATATGGAGCATATGGGAGCTAGTTCTTCCATAACTAATAAACTCGTCACGGAAAGTAGGATCAACTTCCCGAAGAGCACGGTGTATGACAACTAATGTCTTCAGAGCAACCTGTCAGACAAAATGCAAATAAAAAGGTTTAGTACCATGTTGCTTACTTTTGTGCGTTACCTAAAAAATCTTATAATCAGAAAAGTATACAAATATTGCTCCCCAGGATGATGAAAAGTTCACCTTTTATTTCCTGAAATGAAGGTTAACAGTGCTGGATGGAAAAAAATTGGTCTTTCTTAAGAACTATTATTTAGAACAGAACAGATCCATAGTTAGAAGGAACAATGTCAATATCTAGGACATATCATGGCAGCAAAAAAGAAGGTCATCATGGTGAACTAGTTTGTACAACGTTAATACATGTTACTAAGGTCCTAATTCCTAAACAGGTATAGGCCCCCCCAAAAAATATCTGGAAGTAACATTGCATTGACCTAACGTCAATGCGTGTTACTCAAACAGGCATATATGTGAAATTCCAGGATTTTTTTTCTTTCCAAAAAACATGGAGAATTCACCTCCTAGCTTGTTGATACTTTGAGAAGATTATATAGGTGCAATTATATCTGGTGAATTTAAAGAGCAGTATTCCAAGACTAGTAAGTAATACATGAACATAAGGAAATTCACAGTAGACATACCGCCCAGTTGCGTGTCTTCGAAAGACGTCTACCAAGGGCACGGATGCAGTAGGCTACATCTGCACGAGGCCTCCCAGGAGAAAGATGGTAAAAAATATCTGCAAACCAGAAACGTGTGAGCAAGAAACATGGTAGAAATTCATAGGTCAGAAGCATATGAATGATCACCTCTTATGTACTTCTCCTTTGCTGGACTCTCAACATGGTTTGTGGCCTTCACAATAGCAATGTCCAGCTCCTGTTACAAAGGAGAGAATAGCGAGACAAGAGCATCATGTTAACACTTAACACCACCGCTGCAACGATGAGAGGACCCGAATATGAACCCTAAAAAAAATTCGATCATCATCACCTTATAATCGCTGTTTACTTTTGCTATGCTAACTGTTGTGCTGTCCTTGAGGGCCCCAACGTACTTCCTGATACCTGTGCCACCCGCAGCCATTCTCCCTGACACAATCGATGTCTCCTAGTGGGGCTGACTGACCTGCAAAGAAGAGGCAAAGAGTGATGCATATGAGTTTATTCTGAACCGGAAAATGGCGATGATGTTCAATGCAAAATTGCAAACAATCTGTAATTGAAAAGGCTATGCTGAATAGAAACACATAATACGGATCCTAAATCCTTGCCTATCCTAAAACTGTGTTACTGTAGAAGAAGAATTCCGATCAATCTAATACTGATTGCTAGTTAATAGTTAGAGAGAATTAGAGATGGATGGACAACTGAAGGAAAGCACCAAGATGGGCTGATAAAACCGAAGCAGGCTCACCAAAACAAGAGCTTTCAAAGACGACAATCTAGGCAAAGGAGCATAGGAACACCCTAAATTTGAAACCTAGAAGATCACGACGAGGCAGCGTTCGAAATTTGAAACCCGGAAAACCAGTAGACTCCCGAGGAGGAGAAATAGGAGGAAACAAATCCCCACCCCAAAATTCGCGGACCCGAGCAACAGCGTAACAGAGAAACGCACCTCCTCCAACAATATCCTAAACAACGGCAGAGGCAGCGAGAAGGGGGCAAAAAAAAAAAAAAAAACAGTTCAAACTGAGGTGCGGCGGCAGATCACCAGCAGACGAAACAAACGCGAGGTTGTAGTGAGCCTGAGGTGTCGAACTGAGGTGCGCGATCGTTGGAGTTGGTACGAACTCTATACCTTCCTGCTTCATCAGTTAATGAGGAATATTACTGGTTTCTTGAATGACCAAAATTTCACCAAAAAATAGAAATGGAAGGCGAAAAGCATAAGGCACTGCGTTTTCAAATAAACGGGATCAATTGAGGGGCCATACACCAGGAATCAACCATTCGCCAACCCCAAAGCTCCAGCGTACCAGCGACGCGCAAGTTGGTCAGCGGGGACAAACGCCAAATTGGGTTCTAAAACGAAGCAGATTATTCCCTTCCCACCCACCATCAAAGGGAACCAGATTATTGTTAAGGAAAGGAACGGCCTGCTGAAAGGGGGAATCGAATCTCGCAGCAGGCTTGTTCTTAACCCCTGCAGAAATCGGCGGAAGAACACCCATTGCCACAACGCAGAAGGATCAGACCTACCTGTACCTGACGGAAGAAGAAAAAAGGCCTGGACTTGATCGGCGGCGGCCGGCGGGGAGGAGGTCGCTGGCCCGGGGTCCGAGACTGCTGGCAGGGGAATCCGGAAGCAGCCGCAGGCAAGCAGGAACCGGCTGGGCTCTTCTTCTTGCCTGCTTGACTGCTTTTGCTGTGGACGAGGGATGGAAGGACGCAGGAAGAGAGCGAGCCGTGTCTGAAAGAGAGCTGGCGATCGAGGAGGGCTGGAGGGGAGAGACGGAGGGGACGACGGAGTCGCTGTTCGTTGCCGCGTGGTGAGTGACATTAGCACACGTGTTCCAGCACGTCGGCCGCTTACCAGCCAGCCCTCTGACCAACGAACTTCCTTTCACTTCTTTTATTAGACTTCGCATTGCTTCTCTCAGATGCTGTTGCTGTCTCCGTCGCCTTTTCCTTTGCTTCCTCTCTGTCCTATCATTTGATCTGAAAAGTTGTTCTTGAGTTCAGGTCCAGTGAATAGGCTTGGCCAGTTATTGCAGCCTTAAGCATACTTCAGGTGGCTAATTTGGTCGGTTAGCTTAGCTTTATGTGTGATGTGATCTGATAAAGGTGAATCCCTGCTAACCTAGTAACCTGTAGCTCACGCTCTTTTGCTTGTTGCTGATGCAAGCTGCGAACGTGCTTCCTCTCTTTTCCTCGAGCGAGTGGCCATTCCACGGCGTTTACAAGTTGACATTGTCTATTGAATTACCATATGCTAGTAGATATTTAAAGTGGTCGCGTTCAATTCAACGTAGTCGCGTGATCAAGCATCCGGCTGCCACCGCGCGGTCTCGTCCAACTTGCCAAAGTTTGGTGGCGTCAAACTCGTGGCAGGAAGTTCTGTGCAGAAATTTATTACGAGATGCGCTACCGGCTGAGGGGTTGGGCTAAACTCGTTTGGTTCGGATCATATTGGATGCTATTTAGGAGTATTAAGTATAGGTTAATAATAAAAATGATTGTATAAATGAGAGCTAATTTGCGAGACGAATCCATTAATCCTAATTAATCCATGGTTAGCACATGTGATGCTACAGTAAATATGTGCTAATCATGAATTAATTAGGCTTAATAGATTCGTCTCGCGAATTAGCCCTCATGCAATTATTTTTATCATTAGGCTATGTTTAATACTCCTAATTAGCATTAAAATATATCCGATGGGATCAGGGCTAAACTTTAGCCCAAGGATTCAAATCCCCCTTAACTTGCAACGGCCCCAATTGATGATGACTGAGGTCAGTGTTAGTGCACAGTTTCATTGCACCGTTGCCAAAACTGAAAACTAGGTAAATGTGCCTGCTGAGTGTCACGAGGATGAAACTAATCTCACGCATGATGAAACTCCTCATTCTCTCTCCTCATAACTACCGTGCCAAGTCAGCAAAATTATTACTGATGTAGCATAAAATTTAATGCTCATGAAACTCCCACGGAGCCTAACCTAAAAAATTAGGCAACCAAAAGAAGTCAAGGAACACATATGGTTTCCGAAATAGAAATAAAACTAATATCATGATTCATGTGCAACAAAATGTACGAGAAACTATACACGTACTTGGGGGCACTGGCGGATCTATGGTTTGGCCAAGGTGGGTCATGGCGCCCTTCTGCAAGGATGTCGTGAGCAATTGGAGGTTGATCAATTGGTCGCATGAGATTTTTGTGCATCCTATTTTCATGTAGTTTGGTTTTGCTAGCGTGTCCTGATGATATTATATTTTCCAATGCAAGTATAAATTAGGGCACTTAAAACTAATAAAATTTGAATAAGTAGGTTTTAAAATTTGAATAAGTAGCCCACACATTTGCCTTGGTCAAATTGACAATCGGGAAGGAACAACCGAGAACAACTGACCTGAGCATTTTGTTATACAACATAACAACGCTCCAGTACGTGTTTAGTCTGGTGGGGCGTTGTTACGAAGACCTAGGCTCTGATTTGAGCATTTTGCGAAGTTGGGTACCGGGATAACCCTGTTAGCTGTCGCACTGACCATTTTTTCTAGAACCAAGACCAGCTTTCAAGTTTCAACTGGCGCGGCCGGCAAAGGTTAATTTTGGCATGTACCATTATTTTTCAATCACACAGTAGAGACACAGACGTTCACATATACACATGCACACTCGTCCCTACGAACACATATACGCACGCAACCCTACCCCTACGAGCACATCCGAAAAACTAAGTTGGTAAATCCTCAAGATTGACGAAATCACCACTAGTGCCTCGCTGCCGAGTACGTCGCCTAGTGCCAATTAAATCCTGAAATAAATTTAGAAAAATATGAGCATCAGTGTCGAGTTATGAACTTGAATTTTGATGGGCAAATTCCACCACGAGAAACTATTGCTGAGCTACGCTTAGTTCTTGGCGTGTACCACTAACTTTTGATGAGTCCGTTCTTTGACCTTTACATCATTGTCATTGCACAGAAAAACCCATGATATGGGAAAGGAGGAGAGGGTTGTATACGAAATCGGAACGGTTTCAATGCTCCCTCCGTGCAGACGACTTTCAACTCTGATTAAAAAAAAAAAAAAGACGGCCAAAAGTAAACAAAAAGAGAGATAGGCAATCTCGTTTGGGCCGCCAATCTGCTACGAAGAAAACAGACGACTATGGAGGCCCATACATGGGTCTACCAGATTTAGCCCACCGCCAGTTCAAAGGAGGCAACGCGCTTTTCCGACCCGTCTCTCTTCTCCTCCAATCCCCCGAGCCCGACGCCGCGGCATTGCGAAGCGGCGGAGCAACCGCCGCCCCGCCTCGAACCCTACCGCCTCTCAAGGCGGCCACCTCCTCGAATCCACTCCGCCGCGGGGCGCTGGAGCCGGACGGTCCTCTACGCTCCCGCCGTCCCGCGGCGGCGCGCGCGGGGGTGGACGCCGCGGGCCTTCGCGGAGATCCAACAACCATGGCGTCCGTCAGGTTAGGAAACGGTCGCCTCATCCGCTTCCCCCACTCCATTCCTGGACTCCCATGGTTTGGCTAGGGTTAGGGCATGAACGCGCAACTCCCGCTTCCTGTGCACGCATTACCTTTGGTCTTCGCGCTGCTTCGATTCCCTTCTGTTTGGCTGATTGGGGGTTCGAATCCATGGATTACGACCTCGAGAGATCTAGGATCGGTCGGATTGCGTGAGCTGCCCCTCTTTCGCTCATTAGGTGTTTAAATACATGGCTTACGAGCTCGAGAAATATTCGTTTGGGTTCGATTGCACATGTAGATAGATCTGGGGTCAATTAGCCTGGTCCTGTAGTGTCATGACTTTCGAAATTGCAGTTCCTTCAGTTGCGAGGCTAATGCGTTCTATGTTTGTTGGGCCTAACTTGATTGTGTTTGCATTAATGCCTGCCTAATAACAGTAGTTTATAAGCTTGCACATTGAGTAGTTGATTGTGTTTGCATTATGGCCTGCCTGGCTGCCTAATAGCAGTAGTTCATAAGCTTGGACATTGAACAATTGATTGTGTTTGCATTATTGTCTGCCTAATTGCAGTAGTTCATAAGTTTGCACATTCAGCATTCCCCTTTCTTCTGCGGCATGGATTTGTTGGAACATATGGTGTTATTTCCTGTCTTTATCTTTCTAGATGGTCGATTAGATATCTGAGCATGCCAGCCATTTAAAAATTTTCATGACGAGAAACTCCCATGGGCCATGGGACACATAAAAATCGTAAGAAGGGTACTGTGCCAAAAGTTCCTTTACTATTCTGCAGACAATTTGTGTTGTGGAAATACTTTCAGCTTAGTCATTGCTTTATTTTTCTCTTTTGTTAGAGATGACATATTAGCCCTCCTGGACACTCTCACTTAATGTAACATGATAATTCTGATGGATAAAATTATAAATTGAAATAATTAACTGCATTAATGAAGCATGGAAATACATCTTCATTATCTATTTTTAATCTTAACTCCAAGATATATGGGTGCAAGCCCATATTTCCTGCTCCAACCTTTGTTTGTTTAAGTGCCAGTCAAAAGCGTAAGCTATAGCATCACGTGACTAGCTCTGCCTAGCATGCCCAAAATTGGCACTGTCTGGGTCTAAAATGAGGCAACACGTTAAGAGATGCCCTGAACATTTTTGTAAGTTATCATTTTTTTAAAATAAATTATGATCCATGTGATTGCTTTACGTGATAGCAGAATTGTGTGGTATTGGAGATGAAAATCCAGTGGTGCTGGATGTAAATTGTTATCTGATTGGAGTCTGGGATTACATGAAATGGCTGCAGTCCTTTATTTGCAGATTTGACTGGTGTTTTTTTATATCAATACATTAGTCTTCATTGTCTGATGTACCCATTGGCCTTATGAATAGTTATTGACATATTACATGAGAACAAAGATGCAATTCGTTTAAGTGACATGCACAACATGCCAGTCTGAAACTCCGATCCTTTTTCTTCTTTCTGTATTTTTGGTTGCTGCGGATTTTATTCATGCTTTTTGGGAAAATTTGGTCATACTTTTTATCACTACCATAGTATTTAAAATGCCTCTTGTTCTTAGTTACAGAATTATGGATTTGTTATGATGAGTAGACGAGTAGTATTCCAGTGTTTTATTTGAAACATGTACTGTACAACAATTGATGAGCCACACCAGTCTAAGGTTGCCTGGCTGCCTCGCTAGGTTCAGCGGTTTCTTCCTTTGGTTCATCAATGTGTAACATTGCATTTCACTGTGTAGGAAAATGCGAATTTCTTCTACTGTGGGATTCTCTGGAGTCTGGACAAAGTTTTAAGGCGAATGTGGTAGGTACCTGTTTAAACATAATTATAGTATGCTTGATGCTGATAATGCAATGACAACCTAAATTTCATTGTTTAGATGTTTAGTCAGAGCAGGACGTTGTGGTAAATTCTATTTTGCTGGCCTAGTATATTTGTTTTACTGATGTAGCATCTGAGTAAACTCAATGTTCATTGCAGCTGTGAACATAAATATTAAAGCACAATACAAGCCATTTCTTTGATACAACAATAGGTACTTTAAAAGTTTAAGCAATCTACCCTCACGGCCTAGCTAGTTTCATGCATAGCATGCCCCAGAGTCCCCCCTGAAGTTTTTACCAGGCAACACCTTAATAGAAGCCCTAAACAGGTTATCAAATTTACCAAACCTACGTTCTTTTTTGTTCATGACAATGTTATTGGTATGCTAAAATATTTCCACGGTTTATGATGGCTGAGAAATATGTTTATGTTGTTACTTTCCTGTAATAGGGGAATCACTGAACCAGTTCTTGGAGATGAAACCCTTCTGGTGCTGGATGTGAATAGCTATCTGATTGGAATTTGGAATTTTAAGAAATACCTGCATCTAGGTATGATCCCTTCCAAAAATGGACCACTGATAGGAGTTGTTTTTACACTGTTGCAAACAATCTCCTTTCCCCTTTTTCCTGCTCACCTTTTCCCATGAACATAGGTATTTCATTAGCCGATTAGCCCTGTTGGCCTTCTTTAATGAAATGATACACATCTCTCTTGTGTATTCAAGAAAAAAAAGGCCTTTGACCCAAGCGCCCAACAATACTTAATCAATGATACAGTAATACCTCTGGTCATTAATATATGATGCTTCAGACCAGCAAAGCATGTTGTTTTACTGCTGCTTCATGTCCAAACTGGAGATAGTATTTTCTTTATATAATGAGAACAAAGGTGTGATTTGTCTTGGTAACCAGCACAGCAATTCAAGTCTGAAATTCTTCTCATTTTCTTATAAATTTTAATCGCTATCGGCATATTCATGCTTCTTGGAAATACCTTGTTGTATCCCTCTTTTCATTACTTCTGTAGTATTTAAGTTGTATCTATTCTTAGTAATGACGTTATGGATGCTGATAGTCAGACAATCTACTTCAAATAGAAATCCATTAGGACATCGATGTCTCTCCAATATGAGAATTTTGACTAGCATTATTGATAAATATGTATATATCTTAAATACAAAGAGTTTATATTATGAACATATGTTTCATAATGAATATACCGACGCCAATCCTTTGTTGACAATCGATTTAAAAGTTTAATTATTAATGGCCAAAGCTAAAAAAATATTTGATTTAGGACAAACCTAGATGAACATATATTTAACATATGTTTCAGAGGAAGTATGTAACATGGGATATGAACTATGTTGGTATTCCATCCTTCTATTCGAAACATGCATTGTCTATTTGTACAATTTATGAGTTGAAGGTTGTTTGCTTAGGTTCAGGCATTCAGCTTACTTGCAAAATATAATTTGTGGTCTTGTGGATTTGTGCTAGCTTGCGTTGGTTCAGCAGTTATAACAGTCTTTTTTCTCTGTATATAACAAGTTATCACTATGTCATTCCTGAACCGACCTATGGTTTTCCAAGACGTAGCCTTTTAAATTCCTTTAAGCTTATTAGTTTATTTTTTTTGCTTGCAGTATGTATGGTGCATGCAAAAGTGAAAGCTGGATCCCTCTATATATTTCTGATCAGCATTCCCGAAACCTGCAATATTTCTGTTCCAGAATGTCTCACTATCATAAAAGCATGCCACTGGATGTGCAAATTATTATGGGATACTAGCCAAGTGTCGTCATATACTGTTTCTGTTTTTAATTTGTTTACGAGTCTGTTTTTATCTCCGTATTGCAGGACCGGGAAAAAAGAGGGATCAAGGCCATGCGGAAAGGCTGGCCTGTGGGTTGGGCATGAGCATGACTGCATGAGCCGTTCTCTGATGCTAAAATGCGCTCACTTGACTGTAGCTGTACCGTAGCAATTTTATACGTTGTGCTTTATTTCTTGTATAGGTAGGTTAATGGTATTGTACTAATGGGGACATTTCACCGGACACTGTTAAAAGTTTGAGCGGTGCTCCGATGCTAAAATGCGTGCCTTTTACTTTAGCCACACCCAACCTGTAGCTGTACGGTAGCGATCTTATATGTTGTGCTTTATTTTATGTATAGTAGGTTATTTATATCGTATGAGTGGGGACATATCACCGGACATAATTTTGAATACAGCCCCTTCATGCCATTCTCGATGTTGCCTGGTTCTCTTGTTAGTCCTAATGCCTGGTTCTTCTCTTACTTGTTACAACTCTCAATGCTTGGTTCTTCTCTTTCTTGCTAGTCTGGTAGTCTAGATGCCTGGTTCGCATTCGGTTTCGAACAAGGCAATGCATCTAGGCACATTATTTGTTCCGAACATAACACCAGCTCGCATGTGCCCTATGGTCCATCGAACTGTGTCGCTATTATTTTGGCCAGCGGTCGTGCCCTTATAGGCCAAAATGTAGACCGAACATGGACCTAAATGCTTCGATGGGCCTAACATGGCCCACTTGAGCCCAATAACACCTGGTATTCGTCATGATGGGCTGCTATGGGCTACTAAGCGTGAGGGTGTTGGTCCAAGATGGGCCAAGGTTGGGCCCTAATAGCACAATAACGCATGCTATTGTCCTGATGGGCGCAATGGGCCACTTATCGTGGCAGTATGGGCCAAACTTGGCCCAAGACTAATGGGCCAAACTTGGGCCCCATAAGCCCAAAAGTACCTGCTAACGTACTGATGGGCCGTAATGGCCCACAAAGCATGCGTCTGGGCCCAACATGGGCCAAATTTAGCCAATCCTGATGGGGCGCTATGGGCCTTGTCCCCGTAAGCCCAACAGTACCAGCTATCGTCTTGATGGGCCGCGATGAATGACTAAGTTTGGCGTCATGGGAGCCCATTAATGCCGTAATCGTGTACCGATGCGCCATAAAGTGAGCCGTCAATTGTGTTCCTTATGGGATTTAACCGCTGTTTGATCCCTCCATGGGCCAGCTGAGGGCATTATTTGAGCCTAACGCGTTATTAAGGCCCTCCATACGCCTTGATGGGCCTCTGGTAAACATCTTGACATACTCGATCCCTACCGCTATGTGCTAACTATACTGCTACTGAATTCAGCTACGTGCATCCATGGAGATGGAGATAGGCCTGCTGACGGGGGATGTACCCGCTCCTCACCCACCCCTACCCGCAGCAGCTAAGATTAATCACCCCCGCCCCACCCCACCCAAAAAATGAAGTAATCACCCCGCCCCACCCCGACCCATAAAAATGGGTACCCATAATCATGGCATGGCAGCCCGTCGCAGCTGCATGCCTGCATGCCATTAGCGGTGGGCACAACTGCAGCTGGTACTGAGCGGTACTGCACAACTGCAGCTGGTACTGAGCTGACACAATTTTTCCAGAACTACAGCTAAAAAAACAAGTGTCTTGAGCTACAGTTAAAAAAACAAGTCTCTTGATCTACATAATAGACACTTCAGAAGCCATGCCCAATCAAAACTCACTGTCTTCTAGCTGCTCGCCCTGGTTTCTTTGACTTCTTCCCAATGGTTTCCAGCTACCATCTGTATACAGAATAGGATTATGCAGTGAAAGATACAATACAGCAATCTTAACAATCATCTATGAATAATGGTAAGAACTGCACATTCCACTATGGAATTGAATGGTGCCAATTAATTAATCATAGTTTGAAATGATGTAGGAGAGCTGCGGGAATTAGGTTGTGAAGTACTTGAAGAAAAATTATTTTTAGCTATTCAACATATTGAATAGTGATTTCGTATCTGCCAAGAGTTTTATCAGTAGTAGCTAGTACATTGACCTAAAGGTAGCACGCAGATCTAATTGTCAAGAGATACATGTATTTCATTAAAGGGCCAATACACATTAAGATATTAAGACAACAATTGGTACCAAGTGGTGGTGCATGAGCATTTAACATGACATGTTTACAGCTTGTATAGTGTAACAAATTATGGCACTGAGTATTGGACTATGGAGAAAAATATGGATAAAAAAGTCGCAAGATGCATACAAACAATGCTACAGTAGGATTAAGATCTAAAGGAGGAGTTGGGTTGGAATTGCTCTAAGATGCTGTCATCACACAAATGGACATAGTAACAAACAAGTAGCAGACTGCTAACTATATGAAAAGTTAGCACAGAGGACATTGTTTGGGTACCTTTAAGAGTCATTTGAGCTTCTTCGAACTCAAAGAGGCATCATTATGTCAGGTGGCTGCAGATGCAAAAAGGCATACCGGAGACATCAATACATGTATATGCAGTAACATGTTGCAAAGATATAACTGTCTTAGTAACATACTAACATGTTCAAAAGAAAAAATCTGGATGCATCTCAGCTCAGAAACCTCAGTTAGTAAAAATTACCTTCATTGGTGGGACCAAAGCTTAAAGAGTTTCTGGCATCATTGAGCTTCGATTGTCACTAAGAATCCGACCACTCAAGATGAATGTTGATTTAGAAGAAACGGTGCTGAGTGGAATTGCTAAGAAATCGCGTGCCATCGCTAACAATACAGGGTACTTGTTGGAGTTTGTCTTCCACCAAGTTAGAATTTCAAAATTTTCATCTGTTCTCACTGGTGGTTCATCTAGATATGCATCAAGTTCTGATTTTTCAATCCAAGTCCCTCTCCTCTGATGCCTATATTCAGCAAATTCTTGTTCTAGTCTTCTTTTTCCAAGAACTAGCACTGAAGAGCGGTTCACCATGCTCCTGGACGTACCAGTTTGTGATACTACATTTGTATCATTTTGTCTAATAACCTCTTCATACTTCCTGAAATGCTTGCGAAGCCACTCTTTAGCCAGATTTTTGCTCAAGTCAATGTCAATAAAGTTCATGCACACGTTCTCATAAAAGAAGTCTAAGAAGTCAACTTTTATTCCTGGATCAAGTATGCTGCAAATAACAAGAACCATATTGTAATTTCCATTCCAATACTTATCAAATTTCCTCTCCATTGCTTTTGCCAAATCTGCGATAACCTCATCCTTGTACCATTCTGGACTATTTAGAGTTTGATGGATACAAAGCACATTATCCAGGAACATATGGGAAGTAGCGTATCTATCAGCTGAGAACGCCCTGGTAGTTTCTTCAAAAACTCCAAGGAACTCACCAATGTACTCAACTTTGCTAAACTCATCTTCAGTTGGAAATGGTTGCTGATTTGCTTAGGCATATCGCTTCAAGATGATCTTGTACTTTACTGCCTCCATAATCATAGCATGGGTTGAGTTCTAACGGTTGGGAACATCAAGGACTAAACCAGCCTTTACAACAAGACATTCCCTTTGAGCTATCTCATTGAAATCCTGGATACGCGATGGTGATGAGTTAATGTGCCTAATCAGGTCTCTTATCAACTCTATCATAGCACTAACAATGTTCATACCATCTTGGACAAGAATGTTGAGTATATGAGCACAACATCTAACAAGAAGATGCTCACCACCAAATAACATGTCAGACTTTCCGCTTTCTTGCAAAAGATCACAAGCTGCCTTGTTATATGCTGCATTGTCGACTGTGATCGTAAACATCTTCTATTTGATACCATAATCTGTCAAAACAGTTGTAATGGCTTCCTCAATAGCTACACCCGTATGTGGATACTTCACATCCTTAAATGCAATTATCTTTTTCTTCAAAACAAAATCAGGGTCAATATAGTGAGCTGTCATACAAATATATCCCAACTTTTGGTTTGATGTCCAAAGATCAGATGTGAAGCATATGTGAGAGTTAAGACTCTGAAGTTCACTTCGTAATTCTATCTTTGCTCTCTCAAACTTAGCAACACATTCATTACGAATCATTTGTCACCCTATGCATCTAAATACAGGTTACAATGACTCCATCCAAGGCTCAAAGCCTTCATCATCAAACTTATTGAATGCTACATTAGCTCTTAACACACCAGGAGCTGTTCCAGAAAAAAAAAAGAAAAGAAAAGACAAGCGAGTCAACGGAAATCAACAGCAGACTTAGCACTCTGTCGGCAGCTTTCTGCCTCAGTGTGCAACACAATTGATGCACTTTCACCAGAAAGAACGAAGCCATCCATTCATGGTCATGGATTCATGGTACCCACCTGTCGAGCCGACAATGACAGTTAGCGGAAACAGCTGGAGTGCAACACAACTGATAAAGAAACGGTGAAAGCTGGCAACCGATAAACTGTACGCAGCAAGGATGCGTAACCTGTTTTGGGCCTTGTTTAGTTATCCAATTTTGAGCAATCAAAATTACTGTAGCGCAACTGTAGCGTTTCGTTTATATTTGTGAATCATTATCCAAATATTGACTAATTAGGCTCAAAAGATTCGTCTCGCAAAGTACAATAAAACCGTGCAATTAGTTTTTGATTTCGTCTATATTCAATACTCCATGCATGTACCGCAAGTTTGATGTGATGGGGAATCTTCTTTTTGCATAATGTCAAAGTTGGAATTTAGGGGTGAACTAAACATGACCTTGGACGTAAAAACATATTGCACTCTGAACTCATCAGAGTCCAATCCAGATAAGTAACAAAGATATCCATATCCGTCCATAGTAAGTCGTAGTATTGCCAAAATACTAAATAATCAATCCAAACTAAAAGCATATAGAAGTTACAGGTCGAGGAATTAACTGTAAATGGTTCAGAATTATTTTATAAAGTTTTTTGAAAGGCATTGTGTTGCTTATGGTTTGGACTTTGAACTATATTTCAGCAGCAGGGCACAGAAAATGGAAGGATAAATTAAAAGGAAGAGAATCTTGAATAATTTTTAAAACATAACGTGTCCAGTATATCAATTATCAAATGTTAAACACAATGTCATTCCTTAGTTTTGTGTATGAAGGTTCAGATAGTCAACATTCAAGCTATCAGTCAACACCCTCCCAGGGCCGCAATCAGCTAGAGTTAACTACTGGACAAAGACAGACTGACAAAACACAAAAACCTTCACATTATCTATACATGAACTGGTACCGCAAGTACCATTTATCCCGCAAGTACCATTTAACCATTTATCTGGGAATACATTGCATATGCTATGAGGACTGTGAGGGATATGACCCTAGTACTATTTGGATGGGTCTGACTGCCTCCCAAAAAGGGGCACCACGGCCGTGCGAGATATACTTACAGAAAGCGTGTGGATCAAGATGAAGGATCGGCATGAAAAGATATAGTTATAGATAAGGTTATTCAAGTATGTAAAGAGATAACCTGTACTAAAAGAATTAGATAGAATCGGATCTGTAACTCTTAGAAGCCAGCCCGGGGGGGGGGGGGGCCCCCGGGGGGGGGGGGGGG